>NC_136014.1:14468218-14643218 GCF_048128805.1 Centroberyx gerrardi | reverse complement strand
ACGATGCTTGGAGAACGGTTGCATCCATCAAGCTTGAAAGTAATTTTATTGAGTTTATTTCAGTTTTTTGATTCACTAGCTATCAAAATGATGTAACACTGTAAAAGGCAATACCAACGCAGCACAAACTACATGATTTGCCTCTGGCCCCGCCCATCAGTCAGAATAGAGTGACCTATCAACCAAGCTGCTTGCAGTGTGAGCGCAGGGTTAAACCAGTAGTAATGCACTAATAGGCTATGCAATGTAAAGTGTGTGTGTACACACATGTTTTTTTCTGGGGCAAGGCATTCTGTGGGTTGAGATAGGGGCTGTTCTCAGCATCTATTCTCCTCTTGTACTTCTGTCTGCCGCCACGAACCCGGTCCAGACGCACACCTAGAGAACCACAAACATGCTCTTGTTACCACAGGCCATTGATAATACATTAGGCATATGACATTCACACTCTGAATATACACACATGTCCTTGTACCACAGGCTGAGGAGCACATGGCACATAAATGTATGGATGAACTCACTCACACATACACACTCACACATAAGCACACATACAAATACTGCTTATAATGAAATAATGAAAGTAATTTAATTTAAAAATAGTGACTGCAATTTGTTAGTTAATATAAAAAACACAGTAATTGGATTTCAAATACTGTTAAAAAAAAAAGAAAATTACCTGTAGGATTACACAAATGTTTAAAGGTACACAGTCATCTAGATTGTGAGATTAAGACAGCAAGATCACTTTGCACTTCTTGAAATAATGGCTAATTAAATAATGGCTGTAGATGTTGATAATAACACTCTTAAAATTACAGTCGGTGATTGTAGCAAGTTCATTCATCTGCATGTTCTATGGAATTTGGAGGCAAAGCAATCCAAAAGTAACAGAATTTAATCAGATTATGTTAACAGGTAAATATTCAAAATGATGACACTTTTTACAATTTTAAGTAGGTAATCAGTAATCAGTAACAGATCTTCCTCAACCCTGCCGACCCTCAGGATGTTGCCCAATATTTACACTGCATCATCTCCCCTCTAGTCAGATGTCTTGAAGATCCCAAGGAGACAAAGTGAGACATGTCAAATGCCGGCATAGCAACATCCATCCTGTAACATGACACCCAACAACTTTAGAGCAGCCGATGACAACTGCTCATCTTAACGAGCGTTGTGGTAACCCCGTCACCATGGCGACAGGGATTTAAGAGTAGGGGCAGGGGGGTCGTGGAGGGGGGAGTGTTGGATGAGGACAAGTTGATTGGATTCACACACTAATTCATACTCATGGCAACACATACACACACAGAGTGTCAAAGAGACACCAAATCCATCTCCAAAGAAAAAGCATCTGTCCAGCTAATGCGAACGTGACTTAGGAAGTCTTTAGTAGTGGCATTGGGTTACCTGAACTACACGGTGTAAATGGCCATAGTGGCCCTGAATAGAAGGTTTATTATGGAGCTCAACTCTGAAACAGACACTCTCTGGGTATTATTTGCCCACTTTAGATCTCACAGTGACACTTCATCCCTTTGAGTAAGCCTAGAGCATCTATTCTTACTTTGCTGTCTTCAGATCTGCAGATATTTATGGTTGGCATGCCAATAATCACATGAACATCCACAACATTAAATAACATGATATTGTCTTAAGCATGTAAAGTGTCTTGCAGAGTTACGTCAGTTTATAGGAAGGTTCTTAGTTATTTGCATCATTGGTTTGTAAACCTATTTTGTGTCATTTTATAGTTATGCCATTACCATAACATTGTTTTTTATGGTATTTTCTGCCTTTATTAATTAATGTACCATGAACAGAGACAGGGGAGAGAGGAGATAGAGAGAGGGATGGCTCGCAACAAAGTTCATCAGCCAGAACCGGCGATGTTGTGAGCATGTGTCTTGCATCTTAGCCCCCTACGCCAACAGGACTCTCCTCCATAACACTAATATCACACATTATACTCAATGATTTTATGGCTGAAACTTTTGACTAAACTTTCGCTCAACCCAACTACCCTCTCCTGTAAATACATTCACCTACACACCTCCCTAAAACTCTCCTCGCGTACTTGCCGCATCACATTCGGTCCCAGGATGGTAAGAAGGGTGAGATGTGAGTCGGCGGTTTCGGGGTTAAGGGGTAGAGAGGTATTTAAAAGTGAAGAGCTGGCACTCGAGAAGATGAGTGGGGTATTAAAGGAGTGATTGGTCGGGTAAGCTCGAGGCCCCCCTGACCCTTTGGTGATGTCACCGCGGGCAAATAGGAAGTGTGGATTAGCCTGGGCGCTTGGCAGGTGCCTCTCTGAGGTGCGAGATGAGGGATGAGGGTGCCGCTCGCTTGTGTGCTGTCATCAGATTTCACACAAACTGTTGGCAAACACTGGATTAAATCAAGCGACTTGGTTCAATATGCAGTAACGGCGTGTGTGTGTGTGTCTTTGTGCGTGTTTGTGTTCTGATCTGACAGTTATTCAAACACACACACACACACACACATCAGAGCTAAGTGTAACTCTTCACGGTGGAATGTGCTGACAACCAAAAGGCCAAGAATAGCACTGGTGGATAACGAAACACACACACACACACACACACACCCCTCCACCCAGCTCCTCCTGTAGGGCCCATCAGACGATAAGACTATTCAAATCCAGATCTCTTTCTCCCCTCCATCCTCGTTTGAGGTTCTCTGGATTCTCACATGGGGGGGGCTTTGCACGTTCCCAAAACACACTCGGCGGGATCAGGAACACCGACATCCATCCGCCAGCAGGAGACTGACCCAGGTTACCGCGTCCTGTGGCACCACGTCCCCCCCCGCCCCCACCCCCGCCCCCACCCCCTCCACCACCAGCATGTATACAGTATCAACAATCCCACGCTCCTCCGATATTGTGACAAATGTCCACACGGCTGCATCTACCTGCTGGATGGTTTTATTCTCTGGCCGCTGCTTGTAGTCAACAACTGAAAAGAGGAGGATTTGGAAAGTTGGCAGCAGGATGCGCACATAGAGTTCTTTCCCCATGTTCTGTTCCGTTGCTTTTCTCAGTATACAGATTAACACCGCATGATTAGCGGTATGATTAACACACCTAAAACACACCCAGGACCAAATGCCTCCGTCAACAGGAAGGGGAGAAAAGAGGGGGAAGAAGAAGAAGAGAGAAATAACAGAGACAAAGAGAAAGAGGGAGAGGTACTGGAAAGAGGAGCCAGTACTGCTGTGTCTGTGAAGATCACTCCTGTGCCAGTAGTCATATTTCTGGAGGGAACATAAACTATTAAACTGTCATACATGATCACACAATTGCTTCTGCATGATAAATTCTATTTTTAAAATATCATATGCACATTTTGTTACCATACAGTTTTTTTTTTCTTTTTTTTACTGCACTTGGAACAGCAACTCTGGAAGGGAGCACTAAACACGGCTTAATCAAATCCTGCCCGGGGTCTATATGTCTTTTAGCTGTGTGTTTAATGCGGCTCTGACTCTGCCCGTTAAAGCTCACCGCCCCTCTGTCTGTGCCTTTACTGCGGCCTCGGCGAGGAAGAGGGGCATTACGAGACACGATGAAGCGCGTTACGAGGGCGCTTACGACGGGAGTTACGAGGGGCAGTTCGCATTTCACGGAGGTCCAGGAATCCCACAAGGCATCTGGAGGAATTTACGAGGGGGGGGCAGCAGAGGGGGAGAGTAGAGGTGGTGGTGGTGGGGGTGGGGGCGGGGGTACTGGAGGCAGAATGGGATGCTGTTGATGCCCCTGCCCCTATTAAAAGCAGCTAATTAAAAAAAAGGACAGAAGCACACGCTCACAAACACATAGAGGTGTGTGCATGAATGTGAGCGCATGCCGACGTGTGTGTAAACAAACTCATATATATACACACACTGATACCTGTGTAAAGACATGTTAATTCTGTCTGTCTCTATCTCACACATACACACACACTCACATTCACACACACACGGTGGCAGTAAACAGATGCTGGTCCCCGAATTGAATCTGTGTTTGACAGATGAGATGAAGAAATGAGCAGGTGGCGTTAAATTTCCCTCGGTGTTTCTCTGCTCCTACCTTTCTTTCTGTGTTTGCCAATTCCTCCTTTTGTTTACTATTTCTCTGTCTGAATCTCTGTCTCTCTGTTTTTCCCCACCACACACACACACACACACACACACACACACACACTTTTTATCTGCCCTCCCCTCTTTATTATCATCTGTTGCCCCTACACAGCATGCAACAAGTGGCCGGTACAGTAGGAGGGGAGCTAATGTTTTCCTTTTTGAGTCACTTCTAAATCTGGCCAACAATATGTCATCAGACAGGCACACAGTCAGACCAAAGGAGCACCTGACCGCTGCCACAGACTCTTTCTGGAATGTAAAAATGTCACCAGTCTCAGTCCACATTTTAGAACATATATAGTATAGTAGTATTGTATGGTACACATTGGCCTGTGTATAAAATCTGGAACATAAAATTGTCCCAAGACAAGAGCCTCACTGAAATAAGGAGGAGCTTGGGGTGTAGTAAGGCACCGTTGTCTATGAGTAACTGAATGTGTGTCCTGTGCAGCGTTGGGTAGGTTACTTTAAAAATGTATTCCATTACAGTTACTAGTTACTTCATCAAAATTGCAATCAAAGGGATTATGCAAATGCGATAATTGCTGATTGCTTTCAGTTACTTTCAGATTACTTTGCCATATTTGAGGTATAACGATACAGATAAGAAAAAGTGAAAAATTAAACACTTAAGGGGATTTCTTTCACAAACACAAATGATCTTCTGTGCCACATTTTATATAATATGTAGAACACCTGCCACTATTTAAATGGCCTTCTGCGTTTCTCACTTTTGCTTTAAAAGCATTCCCAGAAGAAATCCTCTAATTTTTCAAGTATATTTAATAACAATTCATTCTCTTTTTAGATAACGCAACAGAATACAGTACAAATTTTTGTATTTAGGATATGTAATGCCGCTAGTATTCCAATCCTGTGTTCCTGTCTGTGTGCCCCTCTTGTCAAATTCCCCATTTGTCTTGTAAAATTTCTTTCTTTCAAACTTACAAAAATGTCTGTTCAGTTATTATTTTTGTAAACTCTCATTCGGGGAGACCCTAGCAATGACTTGCTCCATTATCAAACTAGCTGCTGCACTGTTGCACACACACCTACACACTGGCAGATCGCCAGAAGCTATTTTGGAGGTACAGCGGTACAGCAAAGACTGACACTATTGAATAGTTAGCCCTCTCCTCCCCCCTAAAGACATGCTATGCATTGTTCTGCTGCGTGTTTACTACACATACACAGACCTACCCACACACACACACACACACACACACACTACAGCTAGCGTGAAGGGCCTGAAGTTTAACTGTCAAAAGTTTTAAGTTTCATTGGAATCCACACAACTGCAGTACAGTGCATGCTATACACTATAACTAGTTTATCAGGTGAGATGTTAAGAGAATCTCATCTGGAAATCATGGGGGTTTCAATAATAAAGTGAAAAGAATCAGGGTTTAATAGTTTCCAGCTACACACACACACACACAAACGCACACATACAAACGTAGAGATATTTTGAAGACACAGCGAGAAATGGAAAACAAAGAAACGATTAAAGCATACAGTAGCGTGATCCTGGATTTCGAGCCACTCTAGCCCAGTCAGACCTGAGTTAACTCTCTCTCTGTAAGTGCTTTTCCCTGTCTGGAGTGCGGAAAGGGTGAGGCTTGAACTTTTGAAACACTTCCACATGGTTCCACTGTGCAAGGTAAGACCAATCAATCCCAGAAAAAGTAACGGAATGCATTTCAACCAATGTTTTAACCCAGGTCTGATAGTGATTTTTGTAGTATGGCTGACCTTCTCTCATCATGCCCACAGCCAGACACTTCATAAAACGACAGGCCTGGCAGGACTTCCTCCTCCTCTTGGTGATTTCACATTCATTGGAGGCCGGGCAGCTGTATTCAATATTACCTGGAGGAGAATGAGAGAGAGGAGAGAAAGACATGCAAAACCCGCTGTAAAGACAAAGACTTAATGATTTACTCTCTAAACAGTTCATTCAACCGCATACACCCCTTGATTTAGAGTATTAACCATGGCAGCCAAATGTGCATGTTAAGACTAATGGCATGCAGCCAGTCGCAGCCGCTCTCAGCTGCCACCGCCTATCAGAATCAGGAAGTATCTGATGAGCCAGACATCAGATCTACGCGTTTGATCTGACAGCCGCCAATCCTGCTTGACCTTTGAACCCCGAACATACCCATCTACAGTAGCCAGCTTCTAGAAGCCTAAACGCGGCTTAGCCTGCCAGGTCCTTGACCTGGGATGAGAGCCAACAAAGCGCAGGACAATCCCTTTAAAACACCACACCACATGCCGCGGGCATACGCCGCTAACGGCTTTCAGGATGCACATGCTGGAGCGGGGACACACTAACACTTTCAAAACCATATGTTATCTAAAGCCTCAGCTCAAACTCAGTCATGTTGACTATATACATGGTGCGCTGTAAGTTTAACTTGTTTGCAAACAGGTCTCTATGTGAAGCCTTTACGCAGAGTGAGAGGCCAACCCGAGGAGGAGGAAGCCGTGAGCTAACTGATCGGGGTTGTTTATACCAAAACAGATGCTCAGGCTAACACTGCATCTACGCCATGCTGCTCGTAAAACAGGTTTACATGATGCAGGAAGGTATTATCAGCCACGCACAATAAACTCTTGTTACTAAGTATAACGCTGATGTCAATTAAACCTTTCATCCCCCAACTAAGAATGGAGTCAGTGTGTGTAGGGGGGAAGGTTGGGGGGCATGTTCTTCTGCATGAATGTGTTTGTTTGTATGTGTTTGTGTGCGTGTGTGTCAGTGTGTTCGTCACCTACTTGTGTGTGTGTGTGTGTGTGTGTGTGTGTGTGTCTTACCCTGGATGGTCCTCTTGAAGAAGGCCTTGCAGGCCTCGCAGGAGGCCACGCCGTAGTGGTAGCCTGAGGCCACGTCACCACACACCAGGCACAGCCGCTTGGCCACCGAGCCCAGCATGAATTCACACTTCACTTGGCCTTCTTCCTCTCCAAACCTCCTGGATAGAGGAAGCGAGAGAGAGGCAGAGAGAGAGAGGGAGAGAGAGAGAGAGAGAGAGAGAGAGAGAGGAATGGAGGGAGGGAGAGTGAGAAAGAGGAAAATGCACAGTAGTTAACTCTATATTGTCTTTAGCTTAGAATCTTGTCTGAAAGGGGGTAAAACACACAAAATAAGGGACAGTTTCACACACACACACACACACACACACACACAGACCAACCTGTTTGTTCCTCCATTGCTGGCCAGCCCCGCTGTGTGTCCGTAGAGGCTGGGTGAGTCGAGCCCATTGCTGTGGCTGTGGCCCTTGGTGAGGAGGCTGTAGCTGGAGTTTGTGTCTGAGGAAGAGCTTCCCGGACTGGGCTGGGCCGGGCTGACGTCCCCCTGAGAGCTGGGGCTGGGGCTGGAGGGCTCGCGCTTTATAGAGGTGGGGCAGGCGGGGTCCAAGCCCCTCACTGACATCCTGCCCAGAAGTCTGCAGGAAAGAGAGGAGAGAGGGGGAAGAGGAGAAGGAGGAGAAGATTTATTCACATGGTTGTTTGTGTAGGCATCTTATTAAAACTCATATCCAAGATGGTGAGAGATTTCTGACTTTGGGACGCTGCGAGCTTGGTCCACTAGGTCGGCGTGATATTGTAAAGAGTCACCTTGGTATCGTCATAAATATTAATGACTGGTAGTGGGCCTTCGGGTCAATGAGGGCTGTGATCAATTCTGCCGAGTCGGGCATCATACACTCAGATATATACTAATTATGATTATGCAGTGGATGGGAAAAAACCTAAACAGTAATTTATGGGTTCATATATTAGCAGTCATTTACTTCCGAACCACAAACAGAACTACAGATGCTCCGAAGGGTCACAGTTCTTCTGGTCTCTCCTTTTCCCTAATCAATGCTCTGGTTCTACACCTTCTTTTCCGTCTCCATATCCCTTCATTCATGCGTCCATCCATCCATCCCTTATCTAAACCAGCCGTTTGGGCTTTCCCACATATGCAAAGTTGAGGTCCATTACACTGCTTTGTTTTCAGAGGAGGAGATTGTTTAAACAAACCTAGGGAAATAGCCAAATCAGAAATCACCTTATAGCCTCACATTTGAGAGCATATAGACAGATTCACTGCTGTCCATCTGTCTGTCTGTCTCTCTCTCTCTCTCTCTCTCTTTATGCACCCATTTCTATCTGCCTCGGTCTCTCTCTTTTTCCTCACTTTCTTGTCTCTTTGTGTCTCCCAGTTACTGATCAAAATCAACATGTCAGACACACAACAACAGTTAGCAGAACAATTGATTTGGAATTTTATCATTCATTGAGCTTATATATTGCTGAGTCACCAGCAATCACAAGTAAAACATAAAAAATCATCATGTATTCTCAGTTCCATCTCATTTTGAGCATAAAACATGCACACTGTATATTACTGGAAGCCAAACCCTAAC
Organism: Centroberyx gerrardi; assembly: GCF_048128805.1. Lineage (NCBI taxonomy): Eukaryota > Metazoa > Chordata > Actinopteri > Beryciformes > Berycidae > Centroberyx > Centroberyx gerrardi. Next base: position 14,634,651 of record NC_136014.1, on the reverse strand, counting down.
CCTAAACCTAACCCTGTGCTACAAAACCACTAAAAAAGGGCAATAAAGGATTTTCAAGAATAATATGCTTGGTACTTTACTGCTCTCTCTATGTTGATATACAAAATGTGAGTAAGTTTTATTTAACTGTTTATCACTAACCTGTTGAAACTATTCATTCTTGGGAATAATGTCTATGAATAACTACAATAATTGCTTGGAATAACTGCAAAGGAAACTATTATTTCCATAACACACTAGTATTTAGTATGCTATGCTACCAGGCCTGCGTGTTCATGTGTGTGTGTGTGTGTGTGTGTGTGTATCATTCATCTATCATTGGATTAAAGTGAGGACAGAGCAGAGAAAAGCATTCTGAGCCAACTGAGCTGTACAGCTAACAGGCGTGTGAAAGAAATGCGATCTGCACACACACACACACACATCCACACAAAAAAACACACGCACGCACACACACACACCATGACATCAGGCATTCATACATGGATATAAAAATAAAAATCATTTACAGGCTCCCAATTGTCTACATGCACTTCAAATGCCGACACATGATCAGGAACATGTTCAAGCTCCCTGCACACACACACACACTGCATTCACACTCTGACACACACACACACACACTCACGCAGGCACACTTTAAAACATTTGTGGTCATAAACACTCCAACACACACTCACACATGCTCGCATGCCATTGTTTGTCGCCATGCCCACTCAGAAAAGCCCCTTTGCTGTCTCTCTCGCACAGACTTCCGCATGCAGAGAAGAACACACACACACACACACACACACACACACGCACACACACACACCCCATCCATCCAACCATGGATCTATCCCATCTTGGCCTATGAGGTCTGTGTAGATGCCTGTCTGCTTCCTGCCATGTAAATCAGTGTGCTCTCAGCCACAATTCATTTGGTAGGCAAAGAGACTGGCTGCTTTTAACCACCCCCAGAGTAAACCACGGCCACGCGCTACTGACCCCTCTACAAACCCACAATGACAGACACACAGACGTACGGCCGAGAGAAAGCGATGGAGGGAGACTGACAGTGAGACATACATAAATAAAGACAGCAAGGCAGCCAAACAGACAGAGAGGGAGAGAGGCAGTAGAGCTCTCTCTATGATTCGATTAAAGCCAAATGAAAGATTCTGCTATAGTGATGTTATTATTGTAGCATCTCTGCTGTCTTGAGCCCCAAAAACTGTCCCGTTAACCAACGAGGAGCAATCCTCCCGGCTCTGCTCCACCCCTCCCCTCTCCAATCCACTTTGAAAACTATAAAAAACACTGTACAGTGAAGAGAGGGGATTTTCAGTTTCCTTTTAAAATGACTCACTGGTACCCGTATCGGCTATCCATCACACGCGTCCATATTGCTGTGTCAGTCTTTGACAGGTACGGAGTGAGATATACTTGTGCTCTCCCATTATAATGCATCAGAGGAGGAGGGGGGTGGGGGGGTCGGCGCTTTGCTTTCATAATGAAATGGCATTAGAGTGGGGTGATCAGATGTGATGTGATATTCACTCTTGACAGATTACTAATCTACAACTCCACATAAAAGCCCATCAAAAGCTCCTATACCCCATGCAGCAGGAATAAATCAGGGAAGATCGGAGAGACATTGTGTGCGTGTGTGTGTGTGTGTGTGTGCGTGTGTGTGAGTGTGTGTGTGTGTGTGTGTGTGTGTAGGTGTGTGTGTGGGTTTGCATGCCTGCATCTGCGTGTGTTCAAAGTTATCATGCGTTACCCCTTTGTGTGCCAGTATCCAAAACAACTCTAATTGCACCTTGGCAACAAAGGCTAAAATGCAGCGTGAAACGACAGACAGACAGAGAGAGAGAGAGAGTGAGAGAGAGAGAGAGAGAGAGAGAAAGAGAGAGACAGGAGGGAGTTAAAAGGGAGGCAGACAGATAGAGAGAGTGTGAAAAAGCCGGGAAGGGAGAGAAAGAAAGGGGGGCCGTTGGTGTGGCTCATTAACCTGGGGTGTTGAAAGAAACGGAGAGAAGGCAACACTCACTTTCAAATGAGCAGAGTCATAATGCAGACAATGACCCACCGGATGAGCGAGGGAGGGAGGGAGGGAGGGAGAGAAGAGAAGAGACAGAGAGAGGGAGTGGAAAGGAAAACAGCAGCGAAAATCTGGGAGGAAAGGGGAATATAGAGAAAATGAGAAGGGAGATGGAGGAGAAGGGATAGAGACAGTGCAGAGAAAAAAACAAGGAAAGACAGAGAGAAAATGAAAATACAACACAAGACAACAGAGATTCATGCAAAACCACAAAGAAACACAAACACTAATGAACTCCTGTTGACCGGAGCTAACCCTATAGCCCTTTACATATAACCCCGAACCCGAGGACAAGTTATTTGGGTCAGTGGGGTCTCAGAAGTGTTTTTTTTTCTAATGAGCCAATAGGAGATGAGCAGGGATCAGTGGCACCCCCAGCCAGCCGTAAGAGTCTTAGCTGGGCTCGGGTTGAAGCCGTTCGCCCGGAGATGAGATGCCTGTGGCTAGAGCTGGACCTGCAGGGTCTGGAGGCACGAATAGCGTGCCATACAGGGGGATGAGCTGCGGCTGTCACTGCCTTTTCTCCCGTTCTTTATCTAGTTCCCAGTGTCACAGGCAATCACCCGACCTGCACATCCACATGTCTGCTGTCTAAGCCTCTTTCTGTTTGGTCCCTGTCTGTCTCTCTCTCTCTCTCTCTCTCTCTCTCTCTCTGTATTTAACTGTCTGTCTTATTCCTCTCTGCCTCTCTCTTTGTCTTTCTCCTCTTACGGAAAGTTCATTTAGTTTCAATCCCAAAAAGCGCTTGATGAGATACGTTTTCGGAGGGAGTGATCACGCCACAGCCGATAAAGACACGGTAGCGTCTGAGTGATAATGAACGTGAGTTTCCGTGATTACAGAAAAGAAAGGCAATCGAAAAGCGGCGTCAGAGTGATCTGAATGGTAATAAAACAGCTGCTTGTCACATCTTTTCATACGCTTTCATGCTCGCATGCTTTGTTCATGTCAGTGTATCTTTTCACTAGCCTTGGCTGACCTAGGCTGCAGTCTCAAATTGCCGCCATGCTAGGAATGACTTCCTCCAAACTGGCCTCACCACTCACCGCTCACCAACAACAAACAAGAGGTAAACAAAGCACAACCGTAAGCAACACAAACAAACCTCCACAGCTGCAAGCACAACATCACATCTAAGCTTACCTGGAGGATAGAGGATAAAAGCATACATTTAAATCACTTTACATTATAGAGCAGTAACTCTAAGTACAAGTACTAGAACATCCTGTAGGCCTATGACTGGTAATTAATAGCGAATATTTAACAGGTTCATTCAAAGACAGATAAATGCCAATGATTAGGACAGTGTTGTAAATTGTAATGACCGGATGAGCAAATATTATAGAAGTGGTTCATTCCTTTTCATTAAAGTTAGAATGAATAGTGGTGATGCTTAAGCACAAGAGTTAAATTGTGTCGTGTGTATACTTAGTGCTTCTCAAATCTGGAGAATTTCCTTCTTCTTTTGTATTAACTTTCTCCATCGCTCTCCTTTTTCCCTTTTCTCACTTTTCTCACTTTTCTCACTGTCTGCCAGAATCCCAATCTCCAGTCCTCTTGTGTGCTAAATAGTTGTATAGCTTTTCTCACAGTACACAAAAGTGTTATGCATGGTACTGATTCATGGCATGAACTGATCTGAAGTTTTAAGATCATCTTGGGAAATCAAGAGCAGGGCAATACCGGCGCAGTATTATGTGTATAGCACAAAGACAAGAATATCTGCTTCAGCTAACGTGTGAGCAAGCACGCGCGCACACACACACACACACACACACACACACACACACACACACAGAAATGAGCATCTGAAAGAAAATCTCATCTAAGTCATCATGAAGAAGCTCTAGTCATTATTACTGTGCGTGCCTCACACAATATTGTCTCCCTTTGCTATTAAATTGAAAGAGACCTGTGTGACTCTTGACTATCCAATTTGAGAATACACACTTTTGCTTTGTACACTTAGTTTCCAGTGAGAAAGTGCAGTACTTACTCGGTGTCAGAGTGGTAGGTGAAACACTCGGGGAGGTAGAGCTCGACTAAATCCATGTGCTCTCTGCCACCATACTCCGAAGAGGAGAAAAAGCTTCTGTCCGGGGAGCAATCTCTCTGTTTTTTATCTGTGACTGTCTCTATTTCTGTGTCTGCCTCCTCTGTTCCTCTGTTTTATTTTCTCTCGCTCTTGCTTCGCTACAGTCTCTGCCTCCACGGCTCTCCTTTTATGAATTGCCTCTCTCACTTTTGCCTCCACTGTTTGTCACTTTCTCTTTACTCCGTCTCCTCACTTTGTCTCCATCTATTGCCCTCTCCTCTGTTGTATCGCACTCCCAGTCCCTCTCATTGTCTCTCTGTCTCGCTGCCTGTCACTCACACTTCTTACCAACAGCCTCAAGCAACTGTCTGCCTTTGAAGTCCTGAGTGTTGTGACTAGCTGGCTCTGTGACAAGGGTGTCCAAGCCAAGCCGGCCCTCATGAATATCCAGCCAGACGCTTTGAATGGCCTTCCCCCAGAACGTAAAGCTGATACTTAATTGGCTCCCCTCTGAGCCAATGAGAGCCAGCCTCGGACTGGTGCAGGTGGCTGTGGCAGGATGGCAGGGGAGAGCATGTTGGGTATTTAACAGGTTCTAGTTGTCAGACAGCGCTTGATATGGAAAAATAGAAAACAGACTCTCAACTGCACAGAGATTTCAGGCTGCTAGCAGCTAGAAAAATGCTGTCTAATTAATTCAAGGAGAACATAACTGCAGCTGTAATTATTTTGATGGGACAGTTTGTGGTTATCTTGGAGGGAGACTCACCATGCTAGCTGATACAACAGGAAATACAATACATACTTAATCTGTGTGTGTAAGTTTCAAGTTAAAAAGAGTATAGTGATATATGCAGTGTTTCTGTGAAAAGCTCTGTTTTTGCGGGTAATAAATTATCACAATATCTGCCAAGTTATTACAGTATTTGTCATATGGCTTAATCTGTTTTTGAGGTTAAATAATGGTAAAAGCATCATCAGAAATTGGTTTCCAGCAGTACAATTACTTCTTAAATCCTTAGATCCTTAAAAATATCTTTAATACCAGAGTCATGCCAAATTATCTAAATATGTATGAAATTGCATGTAATGAGCAAAACATTTCTGGCGGAGGATCCCCAGCTCCACCCGCCTTAAATGTCCACACCACTGAAATGAAATCGATGCCTGGATGCGCTTATGCACAAAGACACGGAAAACACATAAGCACAGTTACTTTGTTAATAAGCCGTAATTGACTTACTGCAGGTATAGTAGTGGAGTGCTAGGAGAGCTTAAACCTTTATCTCATTATCAGCTACGGCTATGCGCCTAATGTGATGCTTTCACCTTTCAGTGACACACACGCACACACGCACACACACACACGCACACGCAGACACAAACACACACACACACACACAGAGAATGAGAAACGCAGCAAGTAGTACTTGGCACACAAAAAGGTAACAGGTGCAACAAGATATGGTCGACAGAATCAACACCGTCTTAACGGTGTGACGGCGTTCCATCATTAAACCAGACGAACAGGATGCAAGACTCCAGTTTTCTCATCTGTTCCGTTTTTCATTTGCTGTGTTTTCCAGTTAGACTTTCCAATGATCAAATTAATGTTTTCATAGGATTTCTTATGTGTGGTGCTGTCAGTAACCCTGGTCAAAAAACAGTATAATAGCATAACATAAATTAACTTGATTTGACTGGAATTGTACAAATATCACAATCAGTTCATCAGTCATTTTGTAGTTTACTAATTGATGCTTTTGCTCTCATTTCTCCTGTGAGATTGAGGCTGAGCAGCCCAGTGTTAGATGAGTCTTATGTAATCTGTGATCTACATCCTAATCCATTTAAGAGACAGATACCTGCGTGACCACTCAGTGTTCGTGTCACCAAAAGTTCCTCTTTATACAGGATTACAGACACACACGCACACACATGCACATGGCATCACATACGCACACGCAAATACACACTGACAGCAATAATCACACATGCACATTTACAGTATTCTCTTATACAAGTTCAAACACCAAGCCCACATTTTTTTCTTTACTTTCTCATGTGTGGCTATAAAAACTGTTCACCTCCCCTGAATTTGAGCACATTTCATTTATTGGGTATTGTTTTCGTATATGCAAAGAACTCAAAGTGAAAACAAAATTTCAGAAATTAAACATGAAGGAATAACTTTCAAATACCATAAAATCTGAATTGAAAAAGGTTTTTTTGCCCCACTCGTTTCATTTAGGCTGAGTTTGCCCAAGATTTTATATCATTTGTTAGTCCAACTTCCTCTTTTATATTGTAGTTAGGAATGAATAAACGTTTCCTTTCCACATTGTGCTAATTCTATCTGTATTAATGTATTACACAATATCAGGCTCCTCTGGGATCTGAGTGGGTAGAGTAATGGAGTATTTTTCCTCAAGGTACCAGCACAGGTGTGGAATAATGTGGTTCACTATTCAAGTCCAGCAAATACCGTCCTGAGGTTTCAAAGAAAAAAAAAACCACCCACCACAATAAATTGCACCCAGTAACTATGCATGTAACTATGTGAAAATACAGTGGGTTAGATTTTCCTGTCCAATTTTCTCAGTTCACCTCCTCAGTAAAATTAGAGTGGAGTAAGAGCTGAAAACGCACCATGTGTCTTTTCACAAACTGTGTGGTGATGGAGGAAGGATTTTTTCTTTTTTAAACCTTAGAAAGGGAAACGTGTTCCATCAATGTGAGTCCGCCCTACCTCCTAAAATCCCACAGAGATGTAATGAAGGGCGAACACCAGATTTTCTACCAAGAAAGGCAGAATTAGAACAACGCTGGAAGGGAAAAGATTGTTCACCCTGCCTGAGTACAAGCTGAAGAACGAATAACATACTGTACGATATGAAATGTTGGACTGATTTTTTGCTTAAGTGAACCGAGGGGTTGAGAGCACTTCTTGTAGTTTCCAGTCAAAAAATCCCCAAATAAATGCAGTTTGAAATAATATTGTAGCATCAAAAACATGCAAAAGTCAAGGGGAGTCAGTACTTTATAAGCGTCTATAAGCGTTTTCTTCTCTCTCTCTCTCTCTCTCTCTCTCTCTGTCTCTCTCTCTCTCTCTCTCTCTCTCTCTCTCTCTCTCTCTCTGTCTCTCGCTCGTCGACATCGTGTTCTGAGCCGACCGCAGCCAAGCCAAACTCCGCAGGAATGAAATCACCTGCACTAATCTGTTGCTCAGATAAAGGCCAGACAGCAGACTGCATGGAGTGGGCCTTATCTCATTATGCACCACATGAAACACCTCGCCCACAGGAACAGCACACCACATTAAAGCGGCGTACGCAAGCACACAGCTTACACTCATACGCAGACATACGCATACACACACACACACATGCACACACCAAATAAATGAAAGAAAGAGAGAGAGAGAGAGAGAGAGAGAGAGAGCACATTAAACAACCCACCACTGTAAGATAAAAAGTGTGATTTCTACTGGTAGATAACATATACTGTAGTTTTATATCTCTATCATAAAGATACTGAAAGCTAGAGTGTCTGCAGTGAGTGCTATTATCATATCAAATCTCCTAAAGTTAATGTATCGCATAAAAATTATCTACTCAGGAAAATTATCTTCAATAAACCATTTAGGAAACCAAATGTTGACATTATAGCGAAGTGGCCCTTATCTCTCCAGTGGCTTTTAGTTTGGCAGCTGCCGTCAATGGATCCTTTATTCACTCCAGCCAAGTTGTGGTGTTTTTCTCATATTCATACAGCAGCTAATTCATCCACCCGGTCTCGGGCGAAATTAAAACAAAGATTAATGATGTTATCAGTGGAGCTGATACCTGAGAAAGGTTGATATTTTCCTTGGCACCGGCGGAGCGGTCTTGAGACGCGCCACAACAATAGTAAGGCACACTTGAGTCAAGTCAGAGTGGCGTCTGGTGAACCACTTCAAGGTAAGAACACTTCTGAGTAGTTTATTTTCTCTGATAATTTACTCATTACTGTTTAACATGTTCGGCTCACTTCACAGTGGCTCTCTGCCTAAGCTTGATATAATAACACTGAGAGCTATGGTTCAAATATGAATGAACAGGTTATAGACTCAATAACTGCCATATGATGCATTCATTATGCTTTCTATCACCTGATTATCAAAAATGTATCATCAAACAAGCTCAACAAATTCAGATAGACTGGACAATGCTTTTTGTGGGATCTTTTATAAAGGAGTTTTTTGAGGTAGCCTACTCAATCCGATGGTATCTCCTGCTGAATGTCACACAAGTTTAAAGTTTATTTGAGCAAATAAAAATGCTAAAACAGAATAGAAAAAAAGGCAGGTTGCACAGGTGAGATTAAATAAAAATGGCTTATAGTGGCTTGTAAAAACATCTCAACTCAAAATGACCGAAAAGTCAAAATGACATCAAGCAGAAGCTAAATAACAACAAAACTCAACGAGGAGGAAAACGACACAAACCAAAACTAAATGCATAAATGACAAGGAAGGGGAACTAAATATGTTTCAAATAGGCCAAATGCAGAAAATGAAATCAAACGCGCGTGGTTACAGTTTAACATCAACCATATTTTTCCATTGCTGAGACTGAAGACAGGAGTTCGATAGCTGCTCCAGAGGGACGGTGCCTGGAACCAAGCACCAAGCAGCCAGCTATTGACCACAGGCCAATCTTATCTGTTTTTCTCTGAAGAAACGGAAAAGGTATGGGTAAAGCAGGCACCCCCTGCATCATTGAAACACACACACACACACACACACACACACGCACACATACCCCCTTCTCATCCCTAAACTCATACCCACCAAATCTCAGCCTCAAGGGACAGCTGTCGGATTGACTTCCAAAACTGGACAGTCACTGTGCGACTCCAACCCCCACCACACACACACACACACAAACACACACACACACACACACACACACACACACACAAAGGCACGCACAGAGTTCTCAAACCTCCAGCCAATACATTAACATCAGCCCTCCGACCTAGGAAGTGTAATCTGCTTAGCTTATGCCTGACTCACAGTCATCCATCAATTACTGAGACAAAGAGGGAAAGTCTATTGACACTGTGTGCAAACACCATTGTCTCGCCACACCGACATAGTACATACCCTCTCAGACACTTAAATGGTTTACAGAGGGGGGGGGGGGGGAGATGGAAGGAAGAAGAAAGGGAGACCGAGAAAAAAAAAAAAAAGAGAAAGGAAGAGGAAGAGAGAAATAATAAATGACAGAGAGGGAGAAAAAGATATATATAGATGGAGAGAGATTGAAAGAGAGAAAAGAGATACAGCATGCAAATAGTTTGACCATTCATTCTGTTTGCATGCTTTACAGTCTGATGTCTTTAAATAGATGGATGGGAGGGAAATGATACCTAGAATGATGGATTGATTGGCAGATGAGCACTTGGAAGAGGATCGGTGTATTGATCTGTCACACACCGTGTAGGGATCAGGGGTCACACACACACACACACACACACACACACACACACACACACACACACACATACAGATAAGTGGGAATAGCGCGTCCGTGATCGGTGTCTTGCCAGTAGCCGGTGGGTGTGTGTAAACCTTAGAAAGCCTGTGGGACGAGCTTAAAGCAACTTAACCATAGAAATGTCACTTAGAGCCACTGGGACCCGCTGCTATCCTCAACGGGTCAATGGTCTCCAAATGGTTTTCACTTATCTCTGGATCCTATGGTCCCACTGGGGACGCAGTAAGGAAGTGAGTCACTGCTGGGGAATATATATGCAATTGCAAACCCACAGGAAGGCATTTAAGCAGTCAGGATTGCTTATACCACATTAGACAGAAAGAAGGGAAAGAATTGCATTAGGTGTGCTTTTGAATAATCATTGACTATTTTTGACTAATGCACTTTGAGACTTTAAGAATGAACAAAATTGCAGAATATAGAATGCCAGCGTTGCCATAGCTTTTATTCATCTATAGCCAACATGCTGTAGGTTTACCAAATAACTTGGCTGGGTTGCCCCCTAGTGGAGGGATTTTTTCTTACCTTTCCCAACAAGCGGGCATCAGTCTGGCTATTCATAATGCAGCATATTGCCTTGAATTGACCACAAGTTTGGTAAGGGCTGATTAGTTAAAGCACTGTTAAGGAATCTATCAAAGCATATTTGATTGAAGTTAATCATGCACTCAGGTTTATATAGAGAACTCTGATTATGCAGTGTGAACCATTTCTCTAAAGAAGGTGTGTACATTTCATCGTCTCTCCATCCCAGCATCAAGATATGTTTCCTTCTGGCAGGTGCTCATCTGTATTCTTAGACGATTATGTAACCAAGTCTCTCCTAACAACATAATGTGGATTAGCACAGCACAGTCCCTACATCTTCTCGACAAGCAGCGTCGGATTAACCGGTCAACTTCTGGTCTCCATCTCCGTCTCTGACATTACCCACAACCCCTGGCTCCGCGCTCTCGTTCACGCCTCTGTGTCTCTGTGCATTCCGGCTATTTCGATACGGAAAGAAAGAGAAAACAGGACACAAACAGATGTGATCCGCACACAGACATGCTTTTTCAAGTTTTAGCTCCCTGTCAGACACACACACACACAGATGCACACACACACACACCTGGTTCCCAGGCCTGTCTCAGGTGAGCAGCCGGCGGTGCGGGCCTGACACACATGGAATCCTGGGAGTCAGCAACCACACACCTACTGCTGATGTCAGGAAGTATTATACACACATTCACACACCCACAGAAAGACGCACACACACGTGTACATACAGTATATAGGCACACACACACATGCATGGGAGAAAAGAAGCATGCAGTCTATCTCATCATATCACTTTTATCTCCACAGGTGGCAAATTTAGCCCTCTGGCTCGCTGTCAGCATGTCTGCAATGAACAAATCAACATGGACACATACAGGGAAGCCAGCAAAGAGCTATCCTGTCATATCTGTTCACACTTAAAGTCTACCACACGTTTATTAATTTACCTTTTGGCTATCTCTCTCTCTCTCTCTCTCTCTCTCTCTCTCTCTCTCTCTCTCTCTCTCTCTCTATCTATCCATCTATCTATCACTCTATCTCTCTCTAGCCCAACACATTCTGTCAGCAGCTCCACAGGTGAGCTAGTCTCATCTCACCTCTGGCTTGCAAGACTTGACATTGTGTCACAACATAGGGGTCTGATGCCAGTACTCCCCTCGCTCTCTTTCTTTCTCTCTCTCCCCCTCCGTCTCTCACTCCATCTTTTTAATCCTCCTCTCTTTGCCGCCTTCCATACTCCCTTCTTTGTATTTGTTTTTTTTTTAATACCCAATCATCTTCCTTGAAAGCTCTCCGTCTTTCTGACGAGGCCCTCCCTCCCTCCTTCCTCATCTGACCATAAAGCTGGTTGGGGCTGCACCCATGGGCGCTGCCGGGGATTCTGGGATCTCGGGCAAGATGCGACACCGGGCCCCCAACGCGATGAGTCTAACATAACACCTCACCTCTCTGAAGGGCCCCTCCCCACCTGGGTTGGGGCCCCCCTTAAAGTCCCCCACCCCCCCCTGGTCGTACCTCAGCCAGTTAGCCAGCCTAGCACAGTCCAGTGAGTCCTGGCCACGCCAAGGTACACCAGTCAAAATGTAATTTTCTGCAAGATTACACACGATAATGACTCGCTTTGGAGGGACGCCATAAATGATGGCTTCCAATTATAGATGTATAACTATCGATCTGTCAACAGAACCAGAGAGAGAGAGAGAGAGAGAGGGGGAGAGAGAGAGCAGGAGGGAGCGAGACAGAGGGAGAGAGAGAGAGATTGAAAGGAATGTTATGTTTACTGACTTCCTGATAAATACAGCAAAAAAAAAAAAATGCAGCGTATGCTAACTGCAGAAACACTGAATAGCTAAACAACAATCGCTGAAGTCCTTACAAAGTCCCATAACCTTAAAAACAAGTACCAACAGTAGAAGATTTTCTGGAAGCCAATAAAAGCCTGAGAGATGGTGGGTTCACCTGGGAGCAGGGTAGACCTATACCACCTGGTCACACACACACACACGCACACAAACACACACACACGCACAAACACAAACAGTCGCATGTACACCTCCCTGTTCCCACATGCATCCAAATTCCACACTGTACTGTATCTTAGCAGACAGGAACAAAAACACATCGGTCCATCCGCTGCATTAAAATAAACCTTTGCATCTTGTGTTAGTCCCATTGCCTGTCACATCGCTTTGCCCAGTACTCACTGTCACAGTCTCATCCACTGGCTGCTCCTTCCCTCTACAGCTGCAGTCAGTCAGTCAGTCAGTCTCAAGGACAAACGCTCCAGCTCTCCTCGCCTCCGGTCTCTGTAGCTCAGCGATGCAGCAGCGCACGCACACACACACACACACACACAAACATATGCGCACACACACACACTCTCTCTCTCTCTCTCTCCTCTCACAGTGTCTCACTCTGATCCAGTGCTGAGTTTACCTACCTACCTGCCTGCCTAGCTTGCTCGCAGGGGAGTCCTGAGAGAGTGTCAGACAGAAACTGTGTCTAAGAGAAACACTCTGTGCGTGTGTGTGTGTGTGTGTGTGTGGATGGGATGGGGGTGTGTGTGTGTGGGGGGGGGGGGCGGGGGGGTAGAGGACACAGCCAGCATTCCCTTATATGCAGAGGGAAGAGGGAGGTGGGTAGAAGGGAGGGTAGAGGACACACAGCTCTCCAGTATTCCCATAGATACAGAGGAGGGATTTCTATTGCAGCCTTGCAAAGAGAGAGAGAGAGGGAGAGAGAGAGAGAGAGAGAGAGACAGAGAAGGCATCATATTTCAGCGATGTTGAGTCAGCATGTGAATGTGATGCATGTGTTGATAGAGTTGGTAATATTTAGAGGGCATGTTCTTAGGCAATAGTGGAATAAGGGCGCTTTCAAAGCAGTTGTGTGTACTGTATGTGTGTATCTGCATGTGCCGTCTCAAAAACACCAAAACTAGAGAAGTTCTCCCGGTTTGTATTTAATCAATGAAATGTCATGAATTTCATGTATTTTTCTTGCCACTGGAATATGATTGAAGATGATATTAGCTTTCATATCCTTGTAACAGAAACCCATGATCGTGTTGAAAGGCTGATCTCTAATCTGCTGGTATATATCTGGCACATAACTTTGCTTCACATTGGCCATAAAATCAGAGAAATATGATATTTCAACAGGTTTCATTTTACCGTCCTACTTCAGTGTAATAAGTGATCACATACTGTAAAAAATAAGAAATTGGTTTGCAAGCCATTTCGAAGTATGAGAAACAATGGTTTCTGGGTAGCAGCTAGACCATAAAACCAGGTAGCTTTGTGAGAGGTTGGAAAAGAAATTGGGGGCAGGTAGACACCAGACATGGGTCAAAGATTATCGAATGAGCATTTGTTGTAACCCACCTGGGATTTGCCTCAAAGGACAATACAAAGACTGCCGGATAGTTTAGGCAATCACAAAAGTTAATTTTATATACTTTTGTCATTGGCAGCTTACCTGCCACTTATCTTATTGTCCTGATGGGGTAAACACCACCCATCTGGGACTCCATGGTTGCAACAAAAGCTAAAAGTTGTTTGCAAATAACATTTGGCCCATGTGTGGAAGACACAAATACTAAGTGTTACAGAGAAATCTTGCTATTACCAGGGTTCGGCTACACATTTTATAATTCAAAATTACATATTTCTTCCAAACCTTAATTTCTTGCCTGTATTTAAAGTGTTTTTTAATCTGCATTCAGTACAATCTATTCTGATGGTAGCAGGGTAATATGCTAACTAGGCCATACTACCTTATAAAGACACAACACAAATATCACAATTAATTGAATGACAATGGGTCTACAACTAGATCAAATATGTAGTTATATGTTTATTGGCGTAAAGTGTATCTTTAAGAGATGGAAATTAACCAATTTATTTCCATACTTCTCCAGATTTTCCATACCTGCATGGGAACCCTGTAATACATTTAACTTTAGATTAGTCACATATGTGAAATCACTGAGCATGGGCTACTGTATATACTGCAGTCTGCAGTAAAAACATGTGTCAGTAGGAGAAAAATCATCCCTAAACAATACCAGGTAAAATAGGACAGTAAAGAAAAACGTTAGCGAGGCTGAACCTCATGTGCTCAAACATTTGTTTATAGTCAACATCAGTGGAATCCTGCCATAACCACAGCTGCACATGCATACATAGTGGTGCTATATGAAAGGGGAATTGCAGTTTCAAATTTGATTTCTTTTATGGATAAATAAAAACATTCTGCAGTGTTACTGACAACATGACTTTTTCCTCCCAAAAATGAACAATAAAGTTGATGGGAAAACATCCAGATATCCTAACACGCATCCATACAGTGTACCCTAAATTAATTCCAATAAAACCGTTTTAAAAAAGGACCTAGAACTGAACCTCGAGGTATGGGCCAATTCGAATAGTCTTTAATTCCAAACTTCCTGTGCAATATCAGACAAACCCATTTATCTTGAAGTCTCTAACCAATACCACTGATTGAAAAGAAACCACACTATCATCATCAGCGCACTCTGACTGCAGTGCTGCTCCCGGTACGTGGTCAACTTCAACATCGCCCCCATTTCTCTGGCCTGTCACGCTGGCGTCTGAGGTAAAGGGTCTGAGGCGGAACGCCAGTTTAACACTAACAATGAGGCATGAATGTCATTTATTTTCTCTGACATGGAGTTTCTTGCAAGAGGCGATGTTTGCAAGGAGTCTCTTCTCCAGCTCGGTTTCATTCAATCATGGTCGCGTTTCATTCTCTCCGATTGTGTGAGCAGGCTGTGTAGATGTCCTAGGCCTCTTGCTGTTTCCCCAATATGGGAAAGTTTGTCTTTTATCACAGACTCCATTCCTAAGGCTCGCTTCTCCTGCAGTTACGTCTCACTCTTTCCCATCTCGTGACTCACATTGCTGGATTACTCTGGACCCCGTTTCATTGTTCATCACCCTAAGCAGCATTTAATCTCCGTCCTCCTTGTAGCTCTTGGGATGTCTCATCGGAGCCTGCCTCGGGTTCAGGATGCAGAGACCTGGGGCTCAGTTGAAACCTAGGCCTGTGCCCTTGGGTCTCTGTGTGGCCCGGATGGGCTCGGTCATGCCCCTGCCCTCGGGACCCAGGCCCATCCCCGGGCTCCAGCCCATGCTCTGTAGCATGCGGCTCCCCATGTTTGTCTCAGGAATGGGAGCCGCGTTCTCCCCCACCACTCCTGAAAAGAGAGGGAAACATGTTAGCAGAGAGACGGGGGAATTTGTCAGCTTGTGTGTGTGTGGAATAGCAAACATCTTTATGTATCGTTTATTTTTATAGGGGCATGCCTACAACAACATGCTGCAAAAAACATTATGATGGATCATAGCGTTAAGCTAAGGTTAGCTAGCTTTCAGTACCCATCCTTTGGGCATCCTTTGAGGTTGGAGCACATAGATGAGGTTAGAGGGGCAGGGTGGAGCACTGTCAGTACCAGAAATCAAATCAGCATCCTTCAATTACAAGGCAGCCTCCCAAACCAACCTACCAACCATTTGCAACATAAGCATGTGCTATACATGACGATGATAAGAGGAAGGGGAGAAGCAGAGAGGTGAAGAGATAAAAGGCATACATGATTTATTAAGACTTGGGAGCTGGCTCAAACTAAGCTCAGCTAAGCTCCTCTGAAAACAATCCATCTAAAAAAGCGATATATAATTGTACAATCGTCTTAGACAAATTCCAGTCAAAATAACATTACTGTGTGTTGCAAAATACATCCAATGAGGGGAAGTACCCATTCCATAGATAATTCCAATCCCTCTTCCTGGAAGTCTAATGGGTAATGATCCCAGAGGCTGACCTATTACCCCTTTATTACCCCTATTACCTCTTTCTAGTATGCAGGTAACACCATTAGGCTTTTCCCTCTCCCACCCCCAACACAGCAACTGTCCCAGAGGTAAGGGGAGTGGTTTAGAAGAGAGGGGGGGGTTATACACAAGTACGATTGGCTAAGAGGTAATCCAGTATCTCTGCTTTGACGGCTTGACCAGCCAGCTGACTCTTGTCCAACATAGCTTAGGAGGAAAGGGGGTTAAGAGCTAAAGCAGGGTTTAATGGCGGGAGAGGGAGGGGGAGAAGAGGGGAGAGAGAGCGATGGGAAGGCAGAGGGACATCCTTTCCTCAGTCGAACCTTTTAAGACTGTGGGATCAAACCTTCTCTTTACTGTTTCCATTCAATTGTCTCAATATCAGTACAAGGGAGAGGCAGAAGGCGAGGAGGAAAAGGAGGCTGCTTAATGTACTGAGCTCGGCCGGGAGAGCTAACGAGGACAGGAGAGGGGGAGGGAAATGAGGGAGAAAACGAGAGCCAAAAAGACAATAAACGGAGCAGTTGGTAAAAAGTGCCAGATGGTGCGCTAGGTATGGCTAGGTGTGTGTCCAATACCTGAGGGGGCGGTGGAGCCGAGGGGGGCTGCTTTGCGCCTCCGCTTGACATCCCCCGTGCACAGAGAGCCTAGGTGACCACTGGTCTGTCTGCAAAACCAGCACAGAAACAGAAAAAGAATGCAGCGTTAGCATTACCTCAAATAACACTACTACAAGTATTTGTTTACATTCTTATTTGTTCTAAAAATATCATTAAATGGTGTGGAACCAGGGAGGAGTTAATATGTCGACGGGACTGCAGGAAGTAATGGAAATAGATAGTAATGGAAATTTCAACTCTGTTCTCACTGTTCTCACCTGCTGGCTGTTTTTACCGAACAGCTTCTCCTATGTCCTCTGTCTGCCCGAGAGTCCCAATGCAACTAAAGGTAGTCAGAGGGAGTGGAAAAAAAAGAAAAAGTTAAAGTTAACAATCAAGCAGCAATTAAATCATTCTTGTATTAAGAATAACACAAAGCTGATGATGCAAATTTAGCATTGACTACATTGGGTCCTTGTATTATAAGATCAAAATCTAAATGATAGAATGACATTTCCTAGCAATTTGAATGAGAGTGGGAAGAAGTGAAGAAATGTCTCTCACCTGTCCATGTTCTCTCCTAGAGCCCTGGCTAAACCACGGCCTGTTGGAAATAAAACAATGTAGTTTAGGCCACACACTCACACCAATACAGAGTTCCAGAGACACAAAACAAATTAATATAAATCATAATTTCTTGTTGTAAGTGAACTCTGATTGTTTAACGTATGTTAAAATGAAAAGACTGACTTAAAATATTTGTGTGCGCACAAGTGCTTCCCATTATTAATTCAACAGTGGCAGGCCACAACAGCAAGAAATTTGCCTTTAGACAAAATCTGATATACAAAAAAAAAAAAAAAAATCTGAATTCAATCCAATTCCTCCCCAAAACATACACAGGCATAGGATCGATTAGCAATAACAATTTGATAGAAATACATTATCCATATTAGTGCACTGTAAAGGTAACAGTCTGCACTAGAGCAAAAACTGGGATGGATGTTTAACCAATAATATCAAATTAACAAAACTGACTCCCTGTCTGGTCTTGTCAATTGATGCGTGTCCGTGTAGTATACGTTGTGATTTGTTTTGTGTTTTATTTTACTTTTATATTGTGAGTTTTCACCAATTTTATTATGGGATTTTATTGTGTTGTTCCTTCTTCCAACCTGGCTGTCGGCAAACCAAATTTGTTTTACAATTAAGTTTGAATTGATTTCTGAGGGAATCAGTGGTTTGTGAGCCACTCACTCGTGGGAGTCCTGGGCTTGTCTCCCCAGTCTGTCGCTGAAGCCCTGGCCCGAGCCCCCCTGCAGCCCCCCCTCAGAGGCCTGCTGGTTTCCATGGAGACGACTTAGCCTGGCCTGGAACCCTGATCAACACAACATGGGTTAGTCAGCAATTAAACTCATGACATGTTTTTTGAAATTATTACATTAATTTGACCATTATAACATTCAAGTTCAGCAGACAGTTCCCACTGGAGTAATACTTACTAGATCAAATTAACAAGAGGCACATGTGCTGCCTAATGCCTCACTATAATCACCATGATATAAACATGACCAGTTATGCTAAGGTCATTAATTAAGCGAATTAGTAAATATTCCTACGTCAACATACTGGTCTTCACATAACACATGAGTGGTATTAATATGAACTCAGTATTTTAAAGCATGAAGGTCAAGTCAAGAAAATCATTTTTTCCTCATTAATATGCACATTTATGCAGCAAGGTGCTACAGAATCTAATCAGATCATCTACTCTACAGGAGGAACCTAAGCTGTGGTGTAAGTATGAAGTTTCTATCATGTATTGTTCTTGAGTTATTGTGTTCACAAGAATGTGTCTATACACATACAGACAGACAGACAGGCAGACGCCACCATGACGACACAACGTCCCACATACCATGTACCATGGTGGCGGGACACAAAAACAATCCATGGACAACACAAGAACGATTTACTGGCCCATCTCCATCTCCTTCATACTATCTAATCATCTGAGAAATGTCTGCTAAGAGAATATTTATTCTGTTGCTTTAATACTGCATGTTGAACCCGGGTAGGAGATTTCACCATGATTTTACCACCACACACTTCACAGCTATACTACATTGCCCTGCTTTGTGTGTGCATGCAGCGCTTGCCTCCTACTGGTCATGAGTGAGACTGCAACAATATTGCAACATTTTATGTGACTGGTTTATAAAAGCCAATCACTCCTTTTGACTCCTATTACCTTATTTTATTTTAAAAATCTTTTCAAACCGCCTTCAAAAGCCATTCCATTTCTTCCAGTACCTGCAAAGTGTCTGAGTTCATAAAAATCATACTGTAGCTCTCAAGCCAAGTATCCCACCTGTCTGTTCCCTTTAGGCCTGCTTGCTGCCTACCTCTCTGTGCTCCGGGGCTCATGAGGGGGAAGGATCCGGTGAGGATGCTGTTGAAGACGGGGTCAGCTAGGTCCAGCTCCTCCGACCCCGCCTCCCTCTCCCACCAGGGAACCACCCCGGCCACCCCACACGCACCCCCGGGCCCTGAACCGGAGCCCGGCTCGCCCTCGTAGAACCAGTCGCTCTGCTCATCATCACCTGGAAGGGAAAGCATGAAAATATGACCTGACGTTCATTGGCAGTGGTAGAGATGCAGTGATCGTAGAAGGCCAACTTTTTACATGTTTGCTACTCTGTTACTGCACAGTTGCTCCACACTCCAGAGAAGTTGTTTGCAAAATCCTGATGTCCAGCACTGATGTAGGATAAATATAGGGTGAGGGACTTTTGCCAGTGTATAGGATTGACTGGCTTGGCATCACAAAGGTAGAAAAATGTTTGTTTTGAAAACTTGTTGTTTCAATGGGACATTTAGGATTAAACCACACCAGGAGGAGGAATATGGATTATTCTCACATTCCTATTGGATCTTCAAAACTGGATAAAGAAGTGGTCAGGCTTGCACTGAGATCATAATTCTACGTAGTCTGGATGCAATCAGTCACAATACAGACAATGTAAAGACATGGAGCGGGAGAGCAAAGAAAAAGTAATAGATACAGATTTAAATAAATACAGCCCCAAGAGAGGCATAACAGCCATTTTCAGGCCAGGTGCGGACGTACAGAGATGTGATCTCATACAATGAAATCTGACTTGTGGTGTCAATCTGCCATATATAGAGATAGCAACAAGCCTCTACCCCTTACTTTTAATAGGGCTGTGTATCGCTGAGGAAAAAAGCATACCATTCTTTAAAAAAAACAAAAGGTAACCTAGCCCGAATTTTTTAAAAAACATTCTGCTGCTGTGCCCAGTTTTTTAGTTTGAGCCACTGTCCGCCATACATCTGTGCATGGTCCTGGTGTCAATCTGAGTAATTTCTGAGTGAGTACCTTGCCTTCCCTCATCATTGGTGTAGAGGCCTCCATCACTGCTGTTACTCACACTGCTGGTCTCACTGACAAAGAAAGAGGAAGAAAAGGATAGGAAAAACTACATTAAGGACATTTCAAGCAACAAAAATTTATCAAGTTGAAGCAAATAATTATTTACCAGAAGAAAAACTAGTTAGCACAAAGTTTCTCCTCACCTCTTGGCATACACTCTCCCTCCCTGCCTCTCACTCACACACACACACACACACACTCACTCACACACACACCCTGGAGCATCAACAGTGGAGCCGCACGTTCTGGAAACACAGGGTAAGAAAAAAAACACTAACCACCTGTCACTCATGTCCTCATCCGAGCCCTTCTGCTCCTCCAACTCCATCTTGTCCTTGGACCCTTCCGTTGCAGCTGAGATGGGGTCCTCACTCTCCACCACCACCCCTTCATCTGCAGCCTCCACTCCCAGCCTGTGGGCGGTCAGTTTCCTCTTCTTCACCCTGCTCTTCCCTCCCCCTGGCCCTGCCATCCCACCTCCACAGAGCTCCATAGCACCCCTTCCCTCAGCCGCTACAACCCCAGGCAGCCTGGCCCCAGCGTGGGCTTTGGGGACAGGCGGGGGCCCTAGAAAGGTGGAGGAGGGGGCACCCGGTTCCAGAGGTGGGTCTACAGCCATACGTTTGACCTTACGTCGCCGCCTCAGGCTACGGGTGCCCTCTGCGGAGCCCAGTACACCCAGGTCATCCTGCCACAGCGGGCGCTTGTTTCGGCCCATGTCAGCTGTGAGGGGGGTGCGGCGTTTGGGGCCCAGCTGTTCATCTGAGTCGCTGTTGTCGCGGCCATGGCTGTTAGCAGCAGAGACACCTCCTGTGCTGGCACGGTAGTCCTGCAACACATGTCAGTATGGTAAATACTGGATTGCGATATTGACGCTTAAAGTTTGAAACTTGAAAATTTCAAACAGGAAGATTTAAGCCTAAATTTCATTTAGGCCTCAACGATAGAAGAGTGAGGCTAAATTTATGAAACATTTATGAAAGCCTGTTGTCACTGTAAAAACTAGTGACTTCCAGTTAGAAGAATAGGACCAAAGCATTGAACTGGATTAGAGTTGTAATGCTTTTGCACCAGTGTGGGATATATATAGTGACTGGTCAAGACGTAGCACAGGAATGGAGGGGAAAAACAATCTGAGTTCACTGTCTGGTCTTGTCAACTGATGTGTGTCCGTGTAGTATATGTTGTGATTTATTTTGTGTTTTATTTTACTTTTATATTGTGAGTTTTCACCATTTTTATTATGGGATTTTATTGTGTTGTCGCTTCTACTAACCTGGCTGTCGGCAAACCAAATTTGTGTTACAATTAAGTTTGAATTGATTTCTGAGGGAAACTGTGGTTTGTGAGCCACTCACTCGTGGGAGTCCTGGGCTTGTCTTTTTTTTTTTTTTTACCCCCCTTGGGAAATTCCCTCTTCATTTGCCCTCCTCCAGAACACAGGGTGAGCTACAGAAAAGCGCCTCTGGACCTGGTAGGACTTTCTGAAGTGTCTTGCTCAAGGACACTCCAGAAGGGCGGAGCCTGCAGACACAGGGCTTCAACCTGGAACCTCCTGGTTGAAGAACGGACTCTGTAACCACTAGACCATCTCTCTCTTCCATCCACTCACTCTCCCTCACCTTGTGTTCATCCACACTGGACTCTGAGCCCTCACTGAGGTGGCCCGTCTCCCAGGGTGGGTGGGGGTTGTCGGACCGTCGTTTTCTGCCCCGCCGCTTTCGGGCCTGCCTCTTCAGCAGACAGCCCACGGCCAGTGCGTGGTCCCCTCCATCGCCAAAGCCACCACGAGCTGCCTGCTCTGAGCTCTCCTCCAGCGCTGACACCAGGTCATGGACCAGCTCGTCCATCGTCCGGCGAAAGTGCCTGAGGTGGAGGGAAGATGGAGGGTAATGTGGAGCCTGTTCTCACATGAAATAACAGTAAATTACATGGCTAGCCACTTCAAAGCATCCGAAGAAGGCAACCTGTGTAATTGTTATGTTTTACAATCTGTTGGTGTGTAGTGTGTGCAGGGAAAGTATGGGTCCTCCGGGGACATTCAGTGCCATAGTAGGCCTTCAGGAAACCTCTCTGTGTGTGTACTATAAGTTGCTATGTTTGCAGGAAAAGTACGGGCACCTAGGGGACATTCAGTTTTCATAGTAGACCTTAAACAAACCCTCATACATAGGTCGAGAAGACTAGCTCTCTGGTCAGCAAATTATGCTAAGAGACGAGCAGTAAATTACCTTAGACGTGGGTTG
Organism: Centroberyx gerrardi; assembly: GCF_048128805.1. Lineage (NCBI taxonomy): Eukaryota > Metazoa > Chordata > Actinopteri > Beryciformes > Berycidae > Centroberyx > Centroberyx gerrardi. The sequence goes on along the minus strand of NC_136014.1, from coordinate 14,612,299 downwards.
CTATTAATTTCATAGGTTCAAGTTAGCTAGCTAGCTAGTTGTTTTGATTTGACGTTTTCTCTCTTTTCGTCGTGTTAAATGTCAACACTGGATGGATCTTTTGCTACTAACGTGTCTGACTTGATTTAACAGCCTGCAATGTCGTTAGTAAACTCTCTTGAAACGAACATTAACACTAAGTTACTGTGCTTGGGTTCGCTTGCTGTCGTCGTTAGCTTGATAAGCTACCTAACTCAACTACAACAAATAGCCAGCTTTGATCTCGTAAAAGCTAATAAACCGATGTCATAAAAGCTAACTACCGCTAAATGACAACCTTCACAACGTTAAAATATGTTACTTTTTAACTAGTGACTATCAAGAAAGTAGCTAAACAACAAAGGAGCCGTTTAATATCCTTGGCTGAGGTGATCTTAGCTACTGGCTAGTTAGCATAGCTAGCGTACTAGCCGGCTGATTCATGAGAGTCGAGTGGACGTGAACAATATGTTACGTCTCAGTGATTTCAAAGACCACCTACCAGCCTGTTCCCGCTTTACCGATGGTTTTTAAATTAGCCGCACGGAACATTAAAGCCGCCAAATGCCAAATACCTTCAGCCAGAAACAACGGACACACATTTACATACGACAGACACCATTCTGACACAATAGCTAACGTTAGCTAGCTAGATCAATATGCGATGGAGGAGGATACCGTGAAAGCAGCAAGAGGTATGCTGCCTTTATGTGCTATCGGAAATATTAGAACTACGGCTTCAGCGCACATGAACACCCAACAAAGTATACGACTGGGAAAAGAGGTAATTTTGTATGATAATCGAGCTGCCAAGATTTTAAATTTAGGGAGAGTATTGTAGCCGTGATGCGCTGTTATTGGTATTAGTATGAGTATTAATATTAGTATTGGTATTAGTATTGATACATCAATGACATACACATCATTCTTCATTCTGCCACTGCAGCACAAAAGTAGCTCTGTGCCACTTGATTTATAAAATAAAACAATAGCTTCCAAAATACTTTTGTTACTGGGTCCATTTTCTTATTATTTCTGACCAAAGACACTTGAATGGGCGACAAATCGTTTTTAAAGAGTTTAAACTGAGTCTTTAAAGGCAACAGCAGGTCCTGGCCCCTGACAACGCATGTAATTGCTTCATGTGAGCGCTAGAGGGCAGTGCTCTATTGGAGAAGGATGCAGAAGAAGAAACTGGAGATGTATCCAATGGTTGCAGCTCATTTAGCAGTCAGCAGGCCTATCAAATATATACCAAAGGTCAACAGTTTAATCAAATCAGTGACAACAGTGTAATATTAATTACAATGGTTATGGGAACAGGGAGACTTGGACTTCACCCCAATGCGACAGGTGCACTGGTGTTATGTTAATGTCAGTGACTGCCCCACAGTCAACATGGGGTCAACATGGGGTCAACAGCGACAACAGGTGTCACAGCCTCAGTGTTAACTAATGAGAAATTTACACATTGAAATAACTGTGAGGCACGCATGAAGAGTGGGAATATCGTGCCAAGGTAATAGGTCGTCTGACTGGTATGTGTGTGTATGTATGCTACTTACAGTAGCATACTGGCACACAGTCCTAACATATGTGCCTCCCCAAATGCCTAAGAAGTCAAAGCGTCTGTCGTACGATGACCAGTCGAGGCCCTTCTCAGGTTTCTGACGGGGGGTCCCAGGTAAATTTAGTAAGACTCTGTTCACCAAGCACACACCGCACTCAGACACTTGACACACTCCCAGAGAGGAGACACGCTCTCTAAGGGACAGAATCAATTTGAATGAGCTTGACAGTTCGTCAAACGACTGCTGCAGACACCAAACCTGTGGAGCTTTCGTACAGTTGAGCTTATAGCGAAGGCCTGAGAGAGGTTGAGGATCCGCAGCTGGGATCGAACATATGATGGAACCATGATATCGATAGAGGACTTTGAAGAGTTATATGAGGCTGAACACGATGCCACTGACACCACCTGGAGCTGGGTAAAGTAGTTTGTAAATTCCCTGCATGTGTGGAAGCCTTATGAGAAATGCAGCATGATGAATTATGGGTAGGAGAGAGCACATCATGTTGAACTTCACCATCATGATGAATTTCACCCTCATGATGAAAGTGAAGGTGAAGGAGCAGTGTGGAGTGCATTCTTGTTTCATGCAGTTTACATTAATTGATCAGCCAAATCATGTTGGCTTCAGTGTCTTCCGCTACTTCTCCTACAAGCCATTAATCATCATTATCTTATTAATTTCCTTTTGTGTTGCAACATCCTCCACTTTTACATAGATGCTTTTCAAATGAAGTGAAATACAGAAGAAAGACAGAGTGTGTGTGCGTGTCTCTGTGTGTGTGGATATGTGTCATGCATGTTTATGTGTGTGTATGGATCTAACCAGGCATATCAGAGAGAGCGAGTGTGTTTCTGGGGGGAAAGTAACTGGCACGGCCGGCCTTAAGGCAGCTGAGACAGCGAGACCAGGGGTGTGTGTTTCAGAAATCCCCCCTGTAAGACGATCTGATCCGAGTGCAATATGGGGGGGAGAGGGTGAGAAAAGAAAAAGGGGGTGACGGGGGAATGAGAGGTGAAAAGGGGGGGAAAGCTGGGTGGAGATAGGTTGATGGATCAGGTGATCTTTTCACTAACGCTGCACTTTGGGTTCATCTAGTTTGAGAGAAGTGAACACTTTCTTTCCAAAAAATGAGACCTTTGTCATACAAAACGATTGTTTGGTAGAGAATTAGGTAGAGAATAACTTTTCTGTCTGAATCCAACCTGTTTTGGAACTACTGAGAGTGAAGAGCAACTTAAGTTCATCAAGTCCAAAGTTCTGGACCATGTGCCTATATGCAGCAGTTATGATCAAAACACCCTCATGGATGTTTATGGATGCTTTCATTTCTTTTCAAAATATACCTGCTTTATTTCTTCAGTCAGACAGTTTTACTTTCCTTACTTCTTTACACCCATTATCAAAGTTTTGTCTAATTGTATTATCAAAGTCTCTCAAAGTCTCAAAATCTTTTCACAGTCTACAGCCATAAACCATCAACAATATCCTCTATGTTTTTTTCCTGCTGGGTATTAGCAAACCCTTATTTACTCAAACAGATTAAGAGCAAACTGTTTGTCCCTTTTAGTTTCGTATTAAATCTCGGCTGTTCCAGTTAATGTTGCTCTCATGTCTTATGACTCTCAGGCCAGTATCGCCTGAGCCAATCAGAGGCTCTGATATCAACCGAGTCTATGAAAGGATTATGTAATGGATTTGTCAAACCAGCATGCCCTTGTTGAGGCAAGTGAGATGACGCTGAATCCGAATGACTAATATGCAAGTTTTAAAAAGTTGGTCTTCGTGTTTTTGAAGTCTTGAAGCACCTTAGAGTTAAAGTTAAGTTTATGGTGAAATCTTACAGAACAGCAAGCAATAGTCCCATCATGGTGGAGCCAATTGGGCAGACAAAGTTTGGCTGTGTAACGGAGAGCAAGGTGATTGGTCAAGCACTGAGCCTAGAAATAACCTATGAATAAGAATCTTTGTTATTGAATAAAACTAGGTGGTGTAACACCTAAATGTGGCGAGTTGTTGACTGGCTGGATAGTGTAGTTGAGCAACAAACAAATGTTTCCTCTCTCACAGGCTTAAAAATGTTGGCCCCTGTTCTGCTTAAAATCACTTTGTTTACTATTTCTTGGAAGATATCTGTAGGCTAAACAAATGGTTGTCCTACTGCAACGTGATTGGTTCTCAGAGAGTAGTCATCTCAGAAACGATGGCCGTATCCAAAGCTGTGATTGGCTGAATGTGAGACCATACCGGCCAAGACACGCCTCCCCAGCAGAGAGGACTAATTTTTGACTTACTTGGTATTGGTAGATGAGGTCAGCTTACAGGTATCAAATGAGGTCCTTTCTAATTCTGTGTGTGTGTGTGTGTGTGTGTGTGTGTGTGTGTGTGTGCGTGTGAATGGATGTAAAATAAAGTAAATGAAAGGGATTTGAGGGGTTTTCGAAATTTCAAGCAAATACAATTTTGCATATATTTGTTATACATTTGTTTAATGTGGCTAGGAATTCAGATATTTCTCCTGATGCTAAATCTCTTGCCGGGTGTTTTTCTGACACCCTTCATATCAGATAACATCTCAACTTGCTTCTTGTAGCCCGATACTGGTCTTGGCACTCACCATAGCACATGTTGAAAATGAAATCTCTATCATATGATGTTTGGGTCCAGCCAGCCAAATCGCATTGGCTGAGTTCAACTCTTCCTGGCGAAGCAACTTGTTGTTGGAAACATGTGTAAGAACAGCTGTGTCGCCCATGTATCCTTTGATTGGAAAGAAACCAATGACATTTTAGAGCTTGACCCCGGGACAGCCTGTGCAAGGCATGTAGTGGCAATAATACGTGCTGACCAAAGCATAGTATTGGAATAAGATAATGTGTGTCATCCTGAGTTATTAAAGGGTCAACATATTTGCCTTTGAATCAGGAAGGAGACAGATAACTTCACACTGATGTGTGTAATGCTCCTGACATGCAGATAGCCCCAAAGTCTTGTGATGAGGAAGCATTAGAATACGTTTTTCACATGTCAGTCTAACTTGCAGGGTAAGCACACTACTCACAATTATGAAGTGTTTGTTTCAGTGCAACAAATGTGTTAAAAATGTTCTCTAAAAGGAAACGCTGAGCTGCATCTTGAGTGTGACTAAAAGTGTAGCAGCTAGTGGTCTTGTCCCAGAGGCTTAGTGAAAACTCGTGATAGAATGAAAACCAACTTTTGCTACAGCACACTTTCAAATTTCCCATATCTGAAGCCATCCACATTTTCAGATGAATGACGTTGATGGACAGAATCGGAGACCAGATGAAAGGACACTTTACATAACTGATATACAGTGAAATGAAAAACTAGTCCACCATGTTCTACCCATTCATAAAACTGCTTAATGTCAGGTCACAAGTGAGGTCAGGTCAGGCTTGTGCGGGCCGCTGTGTCAGCACTTTTAAGAGACAAAGTTCTCTGGAAACACACCGAAACATATCTAAACCTGCAAGGCCAAAACACACACATGTACACACACTAGTGAGTCAGCTTAGAGCTCAGACCAGTAAAACATGAGACACTACAGCTGTAGACTGGCAAGCGACGCGGTGACGTGTTGTAAACCCACATTGTGAAAGACTCTCTGCCTGTTACCTAACACGTAATCAACCTACACTCAGTTCATATGACCTACAATCATAAAACTATGTCAAATTCATCAGTGGAGTACTATATTGTTGTTTGATTTATTCACTTCATTCTCATTGGTGTTTAAAAACCATGATCCTGTGTGACAAAGTGAATGTTTCAAAAGTAAACAAGAGTCCAACATACTACATTATGTGCTGTACAGCAGATATACAATCACTAAAACAACACACAAGGCTGATTGAGGGCTGGTAGACTGTGATGGAAAAACCCTAACAAAGACACGCATTCTTCCTTTTCTCTCAAAGGCCAGAAAGGCCGCATCACAGGCGGAAAAACACTTAGCACACGTGCGCGCAGGCACACACACACACACACACACACACACACATACAGTACTGGCGGCTCCTCATGGAGAGTGGCTGCACGTGAGGCTGCAGTAGCGTGTCGCCTATCGCATATTTGGGGCTTTGCTGAGAGTTCCTCCTCCATTTAGACATATGTTACTGTCAAGATTTTGGCCGCGTTCCCAGCTCTAACGCAGAAACACACACACACGCACGCACACACACACACACACACACACACACACACACAGAGAGAACTACAAAGCAGGACAGAGTGCATGTCAGTGTGTCAGTCGATGAGGGGGGAAATCTGTCCGGGGGCCTACATTGGGACTATGGTATAGTCAGTGAAGTGTGTCCGAGTGTGTGTGTGTGTGTGTGTGTAAGAGAGAGATAGAGAGAGAGATAAAGAGTGTGTGAAAGAATTGCTTTGCCCTTGCATAGACATTGCACATTTGGTCTTGCTGGTTTCACTTCTGGTCTGGTAAACTGTTGAGTTCAGCAGAGTGTAGACCACTTCCTCCTGACACAGTCAGAGCTTCAGACGAACTGGGTTCAACTGGTAACATCGCCTGTGGGAACACGGAGGGCTGTGATTGGCCAGAAAGATCACCTCACTGCATCTGACTGATGCGGTGACTTCAGAGCGACGCGCTGACGTAGCGCCGACCGGTTCCTACCGTCATATGTAAACATTTTGCTCCGGACGGTGCTCTTTATTGAAATACTGTAGCGTAAAAACTTACAGCATAACATTCAGCTTAACTATCGTAGCCTAAAAACCTCACAACGTAAAAATAAAGCATGGGACCATCGATAAATGAATGAAAACTAACTTATGAAACAAAGAAACAAAGTTTATATCATATTACATGCCCGCCAGATTTCCCGTTAGAGATCTCTAACATCACAAGCAACTTTATAGTGACCCTATTGTACTTTGTGGTAGGCTAATATGCAACGATATCCCAACAATAATACTACTGGGACGAAACTTGTATTGTATCTCAAGGCTTATTCCGCTATAAAATAACACCCATAAACTATACGCCAAAATCCCCACTAGTCTGAGAATAGCAATTTAGCGCAGTCACCAGTTTGCAACAATGCAAGTGGATGCAATAACAATCTTGTTGCCACTGTGGCAGCTCCAGCGCTGCGTTAAACAACTCAACAACTCAACGCTGATTGGTCAGCAGCCCGGCTTCGCTTGCACATGATGTCATTCACTGACAAGGCTCCCTGAGAGAGAGAGAGAGAGAGAGAGAGAGAGAGAGAGAGAGAGAGAGACAGAGAGAGAGAGAGAGAGAGAGAGAGAGAGAGAGAGAGAGAGAGAGAGTGTCAATATTGCGCTTTAAATAGTCACTATGTGCTGATGACAGCCGATGACAGCGAGGTGTATCTCACGCGCCACCTTTATCGGGAAATGCCTCTTCTATGATGTCCGTGTCTTGTATTGTCATTCACCGCTGAGGATACGACAGTCTCCGTGTGTTGGTGAAGGCTATCAACTTGTCCTGCTTAGAAGGTAGGGTTTGTTTTTTGTCATTTCCCTGCATCTGTCTGTTTGATGAAATGGGTGATGAATGGGCTCTTTTTCATCCAATATATCTGTCAACTATTTTCAATACTGTATCCTACCTGGACAGTCATTTATCATTCATCACTCGATTTGTTTTGTCATGATGTTATGAGAGTCAGCCATTCACCATGTATTGGATAGTCTAGTTTTTATTTATTTCTATTAACACATGTGTAGCTGATTGGTTATTATAAGGCATTTGTTTTGAGGCACATTTATTGTAATGTAAACTGATGATTCATCACTTAAATTTCCCATTTATACTGGTAAGACAGATTCAGTCAGCCCTTTACCTGTCATCAACTACTGGGTCGTTTTGTATGTCTTTCCATTAAGACCTTTGACTGGGAAAAGTGTTTTGTAAGGCTTATGTATGGTAATGTCTATGTGTACTGATCTAACTAATCTGAGATTTAAAATTAATAACAGTGAAAATGAAAGCCATAATTGCAAGACATCATCTGATGAGTGGCCCAACCAGATTCCTATGGAAAGGAAATCTTCATACTTACAGCTTGTAAATCTGTTAGACTATAGTTAAGTGAAGCATAAGTCATTTACTTAAAAAACAGCATTTCTCAAGGGTTTTGTAAAGTTATAGTAATGATTATGCATGCAGTTTTATCTGTCGTAACTCAGTCTATTACCCAGCTGTGGCGTCAATGTTGTGAGACATTGTTCCTCTATCTGCTTTGTCTGACACAAGAAAATCTATTTTAGGGGGAAGTTACTCTGCAGCGTGTGCTTTTAAGAAGCAGCAGCATTTCACACAAACAGCCCTCTGCTTTCAGAATCAGCTGGCTTTGCCTACAGCTTTGTAACTCAAAGGAGGAGTGAAACTAATAATGTAACATGGTGAAGGCATGATACAGACATGCCAGCTGCTGCTCAGATTCAAGTCTGAGGTCCCATCATGTTATCCCTAAAATGAGAGACCCTGTCCTTTAGTAAGGGGGCTCCTCTACTGGCCCACACAGGCTCAGAGGGAATGGGCATGTTGGCATCGATCCATCCCTATCTTCCCTGGTGCTGTAAACGTCTTTGGGGCCTACTGCCAACTGGCTGAAGGTCAGACCCCCCTCCCCACCTCTTTCTCTCCCTCACACACCACCATCTCACCCATCTCCCTGGAATTAAATGACCGCACACTCCCAGGAGTTGTGAGGGCGAGGGAAGATTGGGATCCATCACTTCTGAACCTCATGCTCATCCACTGGGGGTTTGCGTCACAGAAACCTAAATAATCTTGTCGACAACTCGGCGCCAGCAATGATAAAATTGATTTTCTTTTTCTGTTTGGAGCATGAAGTCACTAGATGTTGCATCGGCTTCACACACAATGATCAGGCTGTATCTTCAGTTTCTCATATTTATTGATATATCACAAAAGATATACCACACCAGTGCTGATGTTGTGGTGAATGCCTTTATCAAGATGGCTGGTGGCTGACACCTTTTTTGCATTGAGCAATCATGGGTTTGACTGTTGAAATTGCTTAAATATCAGTTATTTACTTACCAGGCTGCTTATGCTTGGAGCTAAATATCATAGGCAAAAAGACATTAAAATTCCACTTGCTTGCCCAAGACTGTTGGCAGTAAGAGAAGTTTATCTGTATCTGCCAACTATATAATAGAGAGACGTCTAACAGTCATATTTGTATTACATTGTAATCGTTTTTTTTTAAGGGGAGGCTGTTGTGATCTTTGAGCAGGAAAAAAATAAGATTAATTGAGAAAGAACTGAACTGATGAAGCCTCTCGGATGAGTTGTGAAACATCTTCAACTCTTCATTTTAGGTCCAGTGGATTTTGTTATTATATGTTTTATTTTTTATAAGATGTCAAATAGTGATGAGTTTTCAATCAGTCATTATCAAACAGAGCAAAACATCATGATCTGTTCCAGCTGTTTTTGAAGCTTCACCATGAAAGCCGTTGGTTAGCGAACCCTTCTTGGCTCGGACTTTGAAGCAGGAACAGTGTATGAGGAGTATTTATATAAAGTGTGAGAGAACTAAATATTGCAGCCTGACGGAAGTGTGTGTGTGTGATTTGATTATGGGGACTGACTTACATGAGATTGAATTTGTTCAACCCCCTTCTGTTATGTTATTATTATTGTCAAGCCAGAAACAAAATACTTCCACAGTATTTTGAGTGTTTCCAGCAGTATGTACGAATGAAATAGATTGACTAGGTGGTCTGTAGTTGGTGGAGATCAATGCAAAGAGGAACAATCGACATACTCAGACTAATGTAGTCGCTCGCTCGCTCGCTCGCTCTGAGGCTAGTGTGCAACAGTATCCTTGACCCTTTCCAGGACCCTAACATTCACAGCGTCCCAGAAACCTTCTCACTTGTCTCTGAAAACTTTGCCTAGGCCCTTTAGATTATCTCATTACACCTTTGGTTTAAATCAACCGATCAACACCATGGCAAGTTCTGACATCACCTTCAGTGCTGATTGGTCTAACTTTGTTTCTCCTTTGACCTCTGGTGTCCAGGTTTTGCTGTGAATGGAAAACAGTTGGATAGGATTTCCGGAATGATCTGGAAGGGGGGAGCAGGGTGGGAAGGTCAAAGTGGCAGCAGGTTCTTCCTACAGTATGTAGGCCACAGACTGTCCTGCAGTGTCCACGGTGAAATTACCCATGAGCGCTGAATAGGAATCAGCTTCCCTGTCCACTTAACCAACCATGGTGCAATTCAGAAACTGACCTCAGATCAGAAAAGCAGAGTTATTTCACTCCATTTCATTGATGGACAGTTATGGCAGATCATACGTCATCAGTGGTTTGATTGACAGACTGAAGGATGCCAGCAGATGGCAGTTCGTAAACACCTCATCCTTTGAAGGTTAACCGAAGTGTGAGGCGCCATTATGTCTGTGTGTTGTCTGTATTAGCAAAGTGGAATCTACTGGCAGCAATTGATTTCAGTCTCACTGCACTGGTTTTTAGTGTAATGATTCCTTGAATGATGACCATATGCACGGTTTTGTACTTGCAGTATGCTTGCGAATGAATCGATTATTTCAAATCTTTCCTGGCTAAAAATACCACATTTAAACATCCCACTCTGTCTCTTCCTTTCCCTTTTTTTCCCCCCTTTTCCTCCATCAGACCCGTCAGACCATGAACTACGTGGGCCAGTTGGCAGGCCAGGTGTTTGTCCAGGTCAAGGAGCTGTACCGGGGGCTCAACCCCGCCACCCTGTCTGGCTGTATCGACGTCATTGTAGTGAGGCAGCCCGATGGCTCCCTGCAGTGCTCGCCCTTCCACGTTCGCTTCGGCAAGATGGGCGTCCTCCGCTCCAGAGAGAAAGTGGTAAGGAGATAAAAGACAGCCGTCTTCGTGGTTTGTGTGGAAGGTGTAAAGTTCTGGCTTGGTTGATGTTTTTTGATTTGAGAGAGTGTGTATTCTTGTAGATCCTTGAGGACTGAGGCAAAGTCTTCTCATCTCTTGTCCTCTCCTCTCATTTCCTCTCCTCCTCCTCTCTTGTCTCCTCCAGGTGGACATGGAGATCAATGGGGAACCAGTGGATCTACATATGAAGCTGGGAGACAACGGAGAGGCGTTCTTTGTTCAGGAAACAGAAAATGATCAGGTATAGAAACAAATACTTCACTTTAGCAGGGCAAATGACGTCAGGGTTTTGGTACAACGCAAATTGTATTTGAATGAATTTGATTTCAAATGTTTTGCTCCTAACCTAGAAGAAGTAACTTATTGTAGCTCCTAACCAGGAATTAGACAACAGCTGAAAAACAGAAAAGGTGGTGCTATTTGTGAATTGCCTCTGATCCCTTAGGGGACTAAAGTAGGTAAAGTGGAATATTTGTGTTGTTATAGAGGGCACACTTTGAATGTTAAATTTCAGTTCCTGATATAATAGTTTCAGCGTATTTATTCAAATAAAAACATGGTTCAGATGAAAACACACATCATGCTCCACCTCCTCGATATCCAGAAAGTCAGACACACCCATTGTTTACAGTCTAAAAGTATTATCCAAACCATTTTCCTCTCTACATAGTCATAGTTTGAACAAGGTCCCGCAGTGTAGAGACTTGGCACAGAGGCCAAGAATTTTTCCTTTTGCTCTGGCTGAACAGCATTCCTCTATTCAGTAGTGAATGTGAGTCCTGAATGAAGCATTTACCAACCTCTGCCTTCTGACCTACATTAAATGCTGTCCCCAAATGATAGCATAGACAGGGACTTTCCTGGCAAGGAAATATCCTTAAGGCAGACTAAATGTAGAGCTTCTGTATTAGTGAAAAGTAGCTAAACTGGTGACAGTGACAGCTGGTTGAAAACCTCTAAGGGTAAAGTCAGGAATCACCTTTGCTGTCTGAAAAATCAGGTTTTATGTTTTTTTAGTGCATGAAAACCATTCATAACTTAGTTTAAAAATGCATGGAAGTCAATGTAAAAAATCTATTCTCAATTCTTGGAAAATTGACTTATTGAAGATCCAACGTTTTCATATGGTTTTCCTAGGTTTTAACATCCAATTTGAAAGAGCTGATTTGTGTGTAACATTACGATACAATGCTATGTTTATATGCTATTGTATGCATATGAGGATGTGAGCAGCTAGAAAGCATAAACAAGCAGTGTGGAGCTACTGAGGCTGGAGGCCCGCAGTGAAACGGGAAGTGGGTGATTTATTCCCCCTAGAGTGGTGTCAGATTCTCAGGCACGTTTGAGGAAGGAGAGGAGGAGGATTGTGTCTTTGAACCCTTTCTTGGCACAGAGATGAAAAACGTGAGGTAGTGCTGTCACATCACAAATCATCTGCTTGTACCTCAATTTTCTCTTTGTCTCTCTTGCTTTCACTCTCTCTCTCTTTCTATCTTTCTCTCTCTCTCTCTCTCTTTCTTTCTCTTTGTCTCTCTCTTTGTCTCTCGCTCACTTTCCTTCGCTCTGACATGTCAGCCTCATTAGTGTTAGTCCGATGAGTCATGCACAGAGAATGCTGATTGTTTTAGACCATTTCTGTTCATGGTTTGCTGGAGAAAGTGTGTGCACACATATGCGCACAAACGCACATGCGCGCACACAGACACACACACACACACACACACACACAATCCCCTGCATTGAAAGTGGGTTACTCCTCCTGGAAAGCCTTATCCTTTCCTAGAAAGAGGGAGTGTGGAACTGCCTCCTTTCACAGAATTGGGGAACACATTGTGTTTTGGATTGGCTGTCTTCTTCAGCTCGTCACGTCTCTGCTCACAGCGGAAAGAGTTTCTGCGAACAGTCTGGCACACATTTGTTTAACTGTTTGCTTTTGACCCCAATTGTGCAAAGCGCTAACAGTGGAGTAGTATTTCAGTGGGAGCACGGCCTTAACAGTATTCCAAGTGGAAATGAAACCTGCGAAATCTTGTTTCAACTCGTTTTACAGATATTGCCAGACATGATGCCAGAGAAGATATTCTGGGTGTGATATTTTGTTTTTCAGTGTGTTTTTCAGAGTGAATATCTCACTGTCTAATGTTAATGCTCAAGTTAATATGGGTGCAGGTTGCACAGACTCTTTTTTGTTTGGTCTGGATGTGAACCAACCAACAAACCGCAGACAACAACAAAACAACAACAGGGTCATTGTGTTGCATTCAGTCAAAATAACTCTAGAAATCTAAATCTGTTCAAAGAAATGCTCCTGTAACATTTGATCCAAATACAAATATATGTTGATAATGTCTTCATAAAGCTCTGGTTAAAGATAGGCAACCTGAGAGACAATATTCAAAGTTCTGCCTCTCTCCTTTCAGGTCGCTTACCGGCAGCATTTGCATTTCAAAGAGAGCGTCCATTGTTTGACTTTATGTTTCTTGTCTAAACAGGAAGTGGTTCCCTCTTACCTGGCCACCTCTCCCATCTTATCAGATGGGGCCAGTCTGATGAGCGCCTCCTTCATGGGCAAGATTTCCGGACCGCCCATACAGACCCTGGGCTCCGCGGGGAGCAACGGAGAGAACGGCAGCATGATGCTGATGAAAAAGAGGAGGAAGAGGAGGAGGAAGGCTCGGGCAGACAGCATGAGGAGGGACGAGAGCGGCGACTACTCAGAGGACGAAGACATGTTCACCATCGACATCAGCTCAGATGAAGGGAAGGAGATGGAGAGCAACAGGTGAGAAACAAGGGAATGGAGAAAGGAAGGGAGGAAGGAGACAGGAAAGAGAAGGTGAAATAAATGCAAAGAAAGCAAAAAGAAAGAAGGTTAAAGAATGGAATAAATGGAGTGAAATGATGGGATTTGAAAAAGTGGCGAAATGTACATCATAACTAAAGGGAATGGAGTGCAAACAAAGGGGGAAAGAAAATGGATAGAAGAGCCAGAGTGAGGGAGGAAAAAAGGGTGGACAGTGAGGCAGACAGAGATAAACAGTTCATCACAGAAATGAGCTTTGTGAGCAGCTGTAATGGAATTGGGGTCTGGCAGGCAAGAATCAACAGAGCAGCGTCACGTGTTGTAGAGCAGCCTTTAGCCACAGCCTTGGCGCACACACACACACACACACACACACACACAGACAGACATACACACACACACATTGACAAAACACACAAAGCCATATGGAAACATTCACGTCAGCACTATGATTTTTGCCTCGGGGAACATGGACTCGCTTTACCGCAACTCTGGATGTGATAGGAAAAGCTTTACATGTGCGAAGTGGAAATGGCTTCAGTGTGTGTGTGTGTGTGTGTGTGTGTGTGTGTGTGTGTGTGTGTGTGTGTTTGTGAATGTGTGTATGTTTGACTCTGTGCATACACGTGTGCATAGGGGACTTGGCCTCTGGTGTGCGGTGCAGTATTCGATCCAAAGCGGCCTAGTATGCCCAGTATGCAGGTCAGGGACACATTAGGAGCCGTGTCCCATATGTTGTGTTGTTGTGGTTGTGAAAGTCTGCGATGATGAATGTCTACGGCAGCAGTTGCAAATAACTGCCTAGTGACTGATGATGATTTATTACCACCTTTGCACGTGCGTGTGGGTTATATTACATCTAAATTTAAATGCAACTACTACAGATAGCCCAACTCTACTGTACACAACTGTAAAACAACACCATGCTGGCTTTAACATTCACACAAGCCTACAGTAGAGTGCTGTATTTATTGGCCTATATATATTAATGAAGAGGGCAGTCTACATCAGTAACTGAAGTAGAAGTAGACAAGGCAAGTGGGAAAGTGGATTACAACACTTCACAAAAACTCCTGGAATGCAGTGAACATCACAGATTGATGATATATAACAGTTTAAGAGTATCCAAGGGTGGATTTATCTTTATTTATCTAATCACAGTATGTGCTGTATGTGTGTGTGTGTGTGTGTGTGTGTGTGTGTGTGTGTGTGTTCCAGGCCTTCATCTCGGGATGTCTTCAGAGAGGAGGCAACAGCCAGCAACTCATACAAACAGACTGGTGTCTACGCTCGCTCAGATGGAGACTGGAGCCCCATCCAGAGGTACCTGACACACAAATAAAGACACACACACTCTGACACACACCCACACAATATTATGTATGCTGTAAACCTGCTTGTTATTCATAGTCTCTTCCTCTCCCAGCCCTAGTGGCTCTCGTCCCAACACTCCCAAGAGTGACTCTGAACTAATGACCAAGCCGTCAAACACAGACAACCAGAATCCAGCCATGCTGTGGGCCTGGGGGGAGCTGCCACAGGCTGCCACGGTAACCAAAGCATGCCACAAACACACACAAACACACAGATATTCGCACATACACAACATGCATGCAAGCACACACAGAGAAGAACAGTCTCTCATATTTCTAGTGAATATGCTTTTAGTATGTTCAAGTTATATATTTCTTGGCAGTTTCCAGTGTTTCATTCAGTCCATAGTCAGTGTATCATCCTCCTCTTCCCTCCTTTTCCAGCCGTCCTTCCTTCCAGTGAAGTCCGATCCACCACCCGTTTATCCTGTGTCCATCCCCGTATCTGAAAGCACACACTTCCGCGTGATTCCTCACGAATCTGAACAGCATGAAACTAGCTCTGAAATGTCGTCACTCAGACTGCTCATGCCGGAAGACGCCTCAGCCAATGAGGCAACCGTCGTCACGATCGGGGTGGAGTCAGAACCCATGAGGATGGACTCCCAGCCAATAACAGCGGAGACACAGGCTAGCGACTCGCCTATGGGAGCAGCAGCAGCTCGTATGATGTCAGACATGGAGGAGAGCAACGTAGTGCCTCGCCCACAAGCCAAGACGGACTCTCCGTCCAAGAGGAAAGGTAACGTCATTGGTTCTTCATGAACTTATTTTGTGTAGTCACACACTCTGTGATAAAATGCATCATACTGCTGAGTGTGTGCATTTTGCTAATGGGGGAACCGTAACCAAAAATAAATCAATAATGATTTGAGAAACCTCTTTAGTTAGGGAAATATGAAAAAGGGCAGGAGATTGGAGTTCTTGCACTACCAGAAGCAGCAGTCAAAGCCAAGCTGTCAAATGGATCAATCAAATTTCTCCGTTGCAGACAAGAGAAGCCGCCATCTTGGTTCTGATGGAATTTACCTGGACGATATTACAGAGCTGGAGCCTGAAGTGGCAGCGCTGTACTTCCCTAAGAGGTATGTGGACACACACACACACACGGAAACACACATGCACACACATTGGTCGCTCTTTTGCAGTCATCACCGTCACAACAAACACAAGCTGGAATACACCCTACATTATCAGTCTCTTTACCAAGTGCTCAGTGTGAGTGTGAGTATGTAAGTGTGTGTATGTTTTATTTATAACCTTACTTATCCAGGGAAAGTCGACTGAGCACAAGGGAGGGGAGGGTGTTACTCATTCACTTTTCCCACCTACGTTTTCACAAGCCCGCTTCTCTAACCTCTAGGCTTGCGTGTGTGTGTGTGTATGCGTGTGTTTAGTACACTCTCAGTGCTAACCAGCCTCCTCTCTTCTGCAGTGACAGCGGAGCGGCAGTGAGGAGCTGCTCCGACCCGGGCCTCCGCAGCGCCAGTCTGTCCCCGCAGTCGGTCAGCTCTGGAGGAGACAGCGGGGTGGACAGCTACTCCGACCCCATGTCCGACCTGCCCTCTATCGCCATCTCTCTGTGTGGAGGACTCACTGACAACAGGGAGATCACGAAAGGTAAGCTACTCATGCTGAGACAGAGAACGGTATGCAAGATACATGTCATATACTGTAGGGAAAACAGTGGAAAAATGAGGGAATGTTCACATATATGCAATGTGTTTGTGTGTGTGTGTGTGTGTGTGTGTGTGTGCCCTTACAGAGCAGTTCCATGAGAAGGCCATCTCCTACCAGCAGTTTGCAGAGAGCCCGGCCATCATCGACGACCCCAACTTAGTAGTAAAAATCGGCTCCAAGTAAGACATTCACACTGTTAGAATCTCACTAATGTAGCAAAATGTGTGTGTTTGAATACAGTGAAATACTGAGCCATAAGCTGTGTACCATATAGTGTATGCTGTACGGTTTTGATTGCCATACACTGCAGCAAAAAAATAAAAAAAATGCAGAATATGCAGGAGTTTTGGGGGATGATGAAGAGGGTTTTTGCAAAGAAATCTGCCTGACAAAGTGGTTTTGCTAAGTTTTTGGAATTGATATAAATATATTTTGTTATCTCCCACAGGTACTATAATTGGAGCACTGCGGCTCCACTTATGCTGGCTATGCAAGCCTTTCAGAAACCTCTGCCAAAAGTAAGAAATTGATACACACACACACACACACACACACACACACTCAGCAGCACTCACCCCTCCCTACACACACAGCATTCAGCATACTGTAGATATTAATGACTCAGGCCATAGATCAGTTGTACTCTAAGAATACCACTCCCCCTTCTGACTAAAACTGGTACTGCACAGTGTGTGTATCACTGTCTTTATCCCTCTCACCTTGTCCTGCATTACATTACATAAAGCTTAATCAAGCGATGCATTCACTGAAATATTCTGAACAGATGGCGGTTATGGTTCGTTCATCCCCTGAATCCCTCTTCTAAATCTGTTCTACTTGGGCACTCGTGTTAAATTTTGTCTTCCCCTCTGTTCTCTCCCCTCTTATGTTATCACTCCTTCCTTCTCTACTCCATCTATCCACCCATCCATCCATCTATTCGTTCAGTATTCTTGCTTTAGTTATATTTATTCAACCTTGGAGTTCCTCCTCTGTTGTCTGACTGGTGTATTTGGCTACAGCCGAGTATGTCAGAAAAACAAATCTCGCTTTTCTTTTTCTCGCTGTCTCTCTTTTTTTCTATCTCATTTTCTCCTCTCGTGACTCTCCCTTTTCTTCTTGTCTCTCGCTATTATTACTCTCTATCTCGTTTTCTCTTACTTTTTCAAATTGATAGAGACTCTTGATTGAGAGGTTGATAGAGAATTTTCATTCTCTATCAATCTTTTAAACTCCCAAACAGCACATAACCATACATACCTTCACTCACTCCACTACTTTATTTTCTCATTCCAGCCACAGACACATTGCTGTTCTGTTACAGTCTGTTTGTTGATTTCTGGTCTGGTTTGGCTTCAGTTCTTTAAGTGTGTTTTTATTGTGTTGTGTTGTGTTGTGGTTGTGGTTGTGGTTGTGGTTGTCTGGGTTGTGTGTGTTCTGCTCCAGGCCACGATGGAGAACATCATAAAGGAGAAGATGCCCAAGAAAGGAGGGAGGTGGTGGTTCTCCTGGAGAGGCAGAAACAGCAGCACTAAGTCGGTATGTTGCACCTACAATATCACCATATGATGCTAAACCGATCTAAAATCATCTTTTTCCATCATACCGATTGATTCGGACTGAAATCTCATCAATATATAGATATAGGCTGAATCACTGTCTGAATCACTGTTTCGTTAAATAATTCAGGAAATAGAGAGAAGCAAAATGTTTATTTATATGAAAATGCCATGAATTATTACTTATTTAACATTTTTCCATGTCATTTGTAAAGTAAATGAGTGAGTGTTGTAGATAAACACTACTTCTCTCTTTGTAGGATTCAGTCTCTGAGCTCGGGGCCTGTGGCTCTGCTGAGCAGGCTGGGAAAATGTCTTCCATGAACAGGTGAGGAACAACAAAACTTATCTCTTGATATTCCAGGAAGGAATAAAGAGTTGGTTGGAGTAGCAAGGGGTTGAACATCCTAACTGACGACTTGTTACGTAATACCATGACTATGAATTTGACCTTTAACCCTGCATTAACTTGTGTGTTTGCAGACATAAAGAAGAGTCATCCTCTAGTGATGAAGACCCCAGGGCCGCCAAGCAGAGCTCTTCCTCTGTCCAATCAGAACCTGTGCTCACACCAGGAGGCATGTCTTATAAGAAGACGCTCCGCCTCACATCAGAGC
Source organism: Centroberyx gerrardi (assembly GCF_048128805.1). Taxonomy (NCBI): domain Eukaryota; kingdom Metazoa; phylum Chordata; class Actinopteri; order Beryciformes; family Berycidae; genus Centroberyx; species Centroberyx gerrardi. Next base: position 14,593,751 of record NC_136014.1, on the reverse strand, counting down.
AGCTGGTGAGAACACCAAGTTCGACCACTGGACTGAATCCAGTGCTTCAAAGTTTTTAAACAAGCTGCCATGACCCAGACATGCCAGCAATTAATAATGTGTTACATCCTCTTATTCTCTTTCCCCCTCCGCCCTTTTCAATTATTTTCTCCCTCACAAAACTCTCAGCTGTCTCTCCAGTTGAAGGACGGTCCTAACGACGTTGTGTTCAGTGTGACCACTCAGTACCAGGGAACCTGTCGCTGTCAGGGAACCATCTACCTCTGGAAATGGGACGACAAGATAGTTATCTCTGACATCGATGGAACCATCACCAGGTATGTGTGCAAGAATGTGTGTGTGTGAGTGTGTGTGTGTGTGTGTGTGTGGGTGGGTGGGTGTGTAGGGGTACTTTGGAGAGAACTACTTCTACATACTTTTAGCTAGACACTCAGATTTTAAAATGTTCAGGTACTTTTGGATATGCATTTAGTTTCTTTTGACACTCTTACCACTAGGCAACTTTGCACTTTGGCGGCCCCAAGTGGCAGCGTGAGATAACTGCATTTTTTAACATTTGAAGCACTTCATTGCCCAGAATTCATGTAACATGACACCTAAGCTGTGCACTTCTCTGACCTAAATTTCTTATTTTTAATGGGCTGGTAGGCGTGGAGATGGTAAAAAAAAATCTTTTCATAGCAATTTCAGTTATTGTTAGAAAGCTTGACTCCTTTCTCTGGAGAGCCCACTCGCTGCTGTTTAGGAGACAGTTTTGTATTTCGCTCCTATGTTTAGATTTTCCACTTCCCGTCAGTGACCACACCCGATACCTGACATTAATTTGGGCAAATAGGGCCTACCCTTTTATTTATTATTTTATTTATTTTTGCATAAAATGTTTCTAATGAATTCAACTTTTAACCTTTTAAACTTAGCAAGCACACTTGTAGCTACTTTCAAATGTACTTTTCTAGGATTTTAATGCTAAAGCGCAGTCTGTACTCACACATCCCAATGCCTCTTGTCTCTGTTTGTCTTCAGGTCAGACACCCTGGGCCACATCCTGCCCACCCTGGGGAAAGACTGGACCCATCAGGGCATCGCTCACCTCTACCACAAAGTCAGCCAGTAAGCGTTACTTTGTTACCATACTTTACCCCACTGTCAGACCAGAATTATTGCTTCAAAAGGTTTGAATCTCTCTTCAAGAACTGATCTCACAAGATGCAAAGGAACCGATCAGATTGCTAGAAAATCTTGTCCATCTTGTACTCCAGACAAACACTCAAATAGCAGAAATGATTTCCAATAATAACCTCTAATACTACATTCTATCTATAATACTAATAGACTCGCCTTACATGCCTTTATTTGCCCTCACTCTCGCTCTCTCTCTCTCTCTCTCTCTCTCTCTCTCTCTCTTTCTCTCTCTCCATCAGGAATGGCTACAAGTTCCTGTACTGTTCGGCGAGAGCTATCGGCATGGCTGACATGACCAGAGATTACCTCCACTGGGTCAACGAGAGAGGCACCATGCTTCCTATGGGCCCTGTCCTGCTCAGCCCCAGCAGCCTCTTTTCAGCCCTGCACAGGTCTCTCTCTCACACACAAACTGTCTCTAAATTAGCCTTTCACAAACACTCCATCATAACAAAACAGTGTGTAGGAAGATGAGTAAATTCCTCCTCACACAGCAGATACTGTGAGTTGAGCATTGCTGTGCTGTGCTGATCGTTGGTTTCTGATCCATCGTTGCTGTGTGTGTGTGTGTGTGTATTTGACAGGGAGGTGATTGAGAAGAAGCCGGAGAAGTTCAAGGTGGAGTGTCTCACCGATATCAAGAACCTCTTCTACCCCAACACACAGCCCTTCTACGCCGCCTTCGGCAACAGACCTACGGTACACACACATCTGCACATATCTGGATAATTGATGTAAATTCTTGCTGCATATGCATTTCTCAAACACTGGGTCAGTTGAAGGCCGTGACAGGAGAGGACTTATGAAGTTTACTTAAGCTCAAAACAGAATTTTGTCCATCTAAAGCTTTTAAAACCACTCATACTGTGGATATTTACATAAGTACATTAGGGTGGGGAGCTATTTATATAAAGGGTAATTTACATGTATGTTATCTCTAATATTAATTCCCATGCTCTCCTAATATTTGCAGGATGTATACTCCTATAAAGAAGTTGGGGTCCCACTGAACAGGATCTTCACAGTCAACCCTAAAGGCGAGCTAGTACAGGAACATGCCAAGACCAACATCTCATCGTAAGTCTTGAGCCCAGTTTGCTTTATCTATTCTGGGTGAAGACGTTCTAATCATGTTAGAGAAAATGTTCAGGTAATTTAGTTACTGTGTCTGACTGTTGTATGCCTCCTCTCCCTCTCTCCTCTCCTCTCCTCTCCTCTCCTCTCCTCTCCTCTCCCCTCCTCTCCTCTCCTCTCCTCTCCACAGCTATGTGCGTCTGGGTGAGGTGGTGGACCACGTGTTTCCTCTGAAGATGCGAGCCAGCTCCTCCGACTTCCCCTGCTCCGACACCTACAGCCAGTTCACCTACTGGAGGGAGCAGCTCCCCCTGGTGGAGCATCGGGGAACTACGCCTCCACACACTCCCAGCTTCAGTAACAACAGCAGCTGACTGTCAGTGGGCGAGCACTAAGTGTGTTACGCTGTCACCATGTGCTTGGGATGTAGCAGTCATTTGATAGTGATGTTACATGTGTGTGATATCTTACTGTAGATTTGTAAGAGGGAGCACTGTCAGAGCACAGCAGAGAGCGAATCTGCTGTGAATAGTCTTATAACGCACAAAGTTGGATGTAAACGCACTTTTTTCAAAAGATAACCCTCTGCGGCAGTCTGAAATATTGTATGTATATGAGAAAGGACAGTAATTTATTCAGGCAGCTTATTACATGTCATATAGTATTTTGTAGTGAGTGTTGATATCATTTCAATAGCTAGCCACTCTGGCCTATTTAGTGCTGTACACTTACAGCTGTATACCGTATTTAACAAACAATATATGTGGCATCTGTTCAGAAATGCATCTTACAGAACACAAACCATACTGACCATTTGTGCATACATCAGAGAACAAGTTACTTAAACTTGTGCCAAATACTCAATGTAGAATTTATTTTCTTACTCCTAACTTTTTCAATCAAAAGACTGTTACACTTTATAGATCATTCAATCAACATGGAAATGCAAATGTTCATGTAGGCTAATTGTATGTGATATCAACATACTTGTGTGTAAACGATGTCCTTGTATCTCTTGAAAGAAAACAATCAAGTCAGTGTTACAGTTATGCCATGTAGTTAACTTACAGTACATTAAGATTTATTACGTAGCACAATGCATATGAATGGATGTCTGTGTAACTTGATATTTAAGAGACAAACGTAATGTCAGCAAGAGAAAAGCAAGCACAAGAGTTTTAATAGTGGCAACCGACAGTTTTCTTAAAGTGAGAGAGTTCACCCTCTCTGCGTCTGACAATGGGATGAGATGTTAAATCACAGAGTTCATTTTATTTTTCTATCCGAATCACACGGTGTGTATGAGTTATGTGTGGATGATGTGAATTCTGTCATTTCTTTGGTGGCCTTCATGAAATAGACTAATTTATTTGTAGCATCCAATCCATGATCAGGAGATGTTCCAGCTACTCCTTAGGATTATGTGATAAGTGCCATAAAGTATATTTTATTTATTTTCTTTGACAGTATGATCCATCCTGATTAGGAACTGACTGTGATAGAAAAACGTAGCTTACCCTTGTGTGTATTAATCCTGAGCCCAATGCTGTATTGTATTTGAGTGGTTCTCATACTGTAGCTTTACTGCCTTTCCCTATTAGACTATTTATAGGGCGGCAGCATAGAGAGCATGGTAGGCCTAAGTATCAAACATTTAGACCTTAAAACTAATGAATGTTTCCATAATCTTTTACGAGAATTTGGTTTCTGAGTTAAGAACATTTGAAGAGGGCTCTTTATTGTTCACATGTAGCACATGAATGCAGAGTTTTTTGTTATTGTTCAATAGGAGATGCTGTCATGGTGACTCTAGCCTATCAATTGTTTTATTACACATCATACAAGCCACTGAATGTAGAGTATCATTACAGCAGGTGTGAGTATATGTCTAATATGAGAGAAGAAGTGTAGCCTATATAATTGCTATTATTCTTTCTATGAAAGAGGTAAAATAGCCCAATAGCTTATTTTGCCTTAACTGTGGAAGTTTTGTTGATCATAGTTTGTTTTACTTTACTCCCTCCATCCCTTTTTTTGACCAGTTCACTGTTAAATTGGTGTAATCAAACTCAATAAAAAATGCCTTGGAATCAGCCAGTGTGTGTTCATCTCCATTGCTACAGTTTGAGGCCATCTTGGATCAGATGTGACCTCAGAGTCTGGCCTTTCAGCCTTTCATCAAACTGCCCTAATGTGGATAGACTGGTGGGATAATATGGAACCAGTATAGCCTTCACTAGGGAGACCGACTTGAATTGAGTAGGATTACGATAAGAAGTGACGAGCGAATAGCTACAACCATAAATTCCTACGGGGACGTATTGTGTGTTTTTGGTATCCAAAAGTGAATTTATAGTGACCTTTTATTTTCTCTTATAATATCTATATTATCTCCATGGTTTCTCTATAATATTCCAATAACACTCCTATGGTTATTCCTATAGGGGCTTATTACTTTGGCTGTCATAGGTCTATTTGTAGGCTGTAGTATCCTTTTAAAATCTGATTACTATAGTTCTTTTTCGTGGAGGTCACACTGGCAGTGGAAGAAGCTGTTTTTTTCTGTTACTAGAGATTTTCAGTCCCAGACTGACATCCTAGCAGCCCTGCAGTCATTACACTGGAGGGTTATTTGAGAGCAAGTAGGTCTATTATTGAAGGGGCTGTGCATTACAATGTGCGGGAGGAGTTTCCAAAATCCAGCGACACTATTGGCTTGGGCCCCAGGGTGCTGCACCCTACCGAGGGTGTCCCGGTAGCGCAGCAAGCTTTATGGGGAAACAATGAGGAGAGCCGAAGGGTATGAGGACAAACACCTGCTACGGAATTTGTTTTTTTTCTGGTAAAGAATGACGAATACGGTAAGCCTGTGCGCCTGTATGTTTTATATGGAAATGTGTTTGTTTTTATCTAGTTGTTGCATCCTTTCAACCCGCTCTGTCGGCGGTTCTTGCATACAGCTGCAAAGAACAGGTCAGAACATGCTTTAAGTTAGGAACGTACGGAAGCGTATTGCATTCACCAAAGAAAAATTAATAATCGGAGATGGTTTCTCATAATTATGACTTAGTAGAGAAAAGTATCTCGTGAGATAATTTATCTCGTGATTACGAGAAAAGAATACTTTCGGTTTGGGCGTTTAGCCTTCAAAATAAAAGCGCAAGATTTTAAACAGAAATACTGTTTTAAACCAATTACTTTGTATTTAATCGTCAAATTCAATAAGTGAGCACCCATATTAATGTTTGATGTCATAATAATAATGAAAATGCCATATGTGCCATTTTTAACTAGAAATGCTGCATATATTACACTTTCTGACATTTTCTGACTAAATTGGACACTGTACAGTTTACCTTTCATTGTAACAGCACAAGTTCTATGTCAAAACACTACAGACCTGAACTTTCACTACACACTAACATTTAGGCCCAAGCTGTTTAAGAAAAGTCATGACAGGCCCACAAAATCTCTAGTCAACGCTCAAGTCTCAAGTCAAGTTTTTTTTCACACTGTAAAAAATGCAATGATATTGGATACAGCATAGTTGGTTTGGTTATATAAGCAGGGCAGAGTGAAACTTTCTGGGAAATCTTCACCCCTCTGATGAAGAAGTAAGGTGACACTTTATTCTACAAATGTCAGGTTTAAAACAGTATTTCTACATGTTTAAAATCCCGCGCTTTTATTTTGAAGGCTAAACGCCCAAACCGGAAGTCGAGATAGTTTAACGCATCGAATCTAAAATAAATAAAAAAAGGAGTTTTTTAGTTTTCTCATAATTGTGACTTAGTATCTCGTAATTATGAGATACTAAGTCATAATTACGAGAAACCATTTTTTTTCTTTGGTGAATGCAATACGCTTCCGTAGTAAAGGCTACCAAATTATATTTTTTACATGCACGAACCCAGACTCAAAGCTTAGTAAAGACTGTTTGATCAAGATAAATTGATCTGTGTTCTGTTATCGGTGTCCTCGGTCCACAGTCCAAGATAGGCCGTTACTCAGTTGTAAACACCGGCCGTCGAGTTGAGACTCCTTAATGAAACTTTGGCCTAGTTAGGAATATAATCAGTGACGTTGCTTAATAATTGCTTACTTTGTAATAAGAATTAGGTCTAACCAATGTTGCCAGCAGCTTACTAAGCTGGTTATAGAATAGAATAGAATAGAATAGAATAGAATAGAATAGAATACAACACCACACAATATAATACAATTCAATACAATAGTGGAGAAAACAAAGTTTGACAACAGAATTGGAAAGAGACAAACAATGCAGATAGTGGTTTCTAATTGTGTTATTCTATTCTATTCTATTCTATTCATTCATTCTATTTAAATTTTCAATTCAAGTTGGCTTTATTGGCATTACAAGAGAAGGTTATGTGTTGCCAAAGCATTCAGTGTGAACTCAGTAAACACTGTTTTAGGAAATAAAAGAATCATAGGTCACTATTACTATAAACATACAATTATCATTCTAATATTTCAGTATACAGAGAACACAGTATATATATCCAGGTATATATACATTTATACATACAGATAACACTCAACACAGCAAAATAAACCATAGTATAGCATATTACAGTGTCATATCTTTGTCAGTTCAAACCAATTGTCCAGCCATCTGACAAGCATGTAGCAGCAAGCCCAGCAGATAGATCTTTTCAGCCATCAACTTAAACCTGACTCTCTCTCTCCCCCAGTACAGGGAATCAGGCGCAGCAGGCGTGGAAGATGAGGAGGAGTTTGTGGACATTTTGGAGGAGAGGAGGCGCAGTAGTGATCTTGGCCACGCCCTCAGGACCTTTAACCCCCACCCCTACAGAGGAGCCCCGCCCTGCTCCACCGCTGACCTCAACAAAGCTGTGCTGGAGTCCCAGTACCTGCGCTATGTGGCCAAGGAGGTGGGAGGGTGTGTGTGTGTGTGTGTGTGTGTGTGTGTGTGTGTGCCTCTGTGTGGTTTGAACAGATACAGTATAACACACAGGACTTTCACAAAACTACTTCAACATTAAATCTGTCTCCTCCCCTCACTTCTCCTTAGATTGCCATGGAAACGGGGTCATCGGTGGAGGCGGTGAAGCAGGAGGCTTGTGGGATACTGGAGGAAATGTCTCACAACCTGCAGCTGGGCTTCATCAGGCTGCTGGGCTTCACCCTCACCAAGGTGATCAAGAGACTCTTCACCAGCATCCAGGTCAACATGGAGGGACTCAACAGGGTCAGGAGAGACTTCGAATTCATACTGTACACTGAAACACAGCACATTATATAGAATACTGCTTATATTTACGCAGGTCAGGAGGAATTTCTTTATTGGCTACCTAAGAAGAAATTTTAGGAAATTCTTAAGAAGGCTATCATCTCTCTTTGCTTATTACTTCAAACTTCTCAAATAGGGCCTTCCTAGCAACTGTGATGTAAACAAACTACTTACAAAAAGTATTTCCATCTAGAATACAAATTGGAGCAATTATTCAGGGTGGTTATACTTAAATAAATAACATTGGTTGCTGCCTTTTGGTTAAATGCCTATTGAGTGTAACTGTCTAATTTGCTAGCTTCTTTACATAAGGCATGAAACATACACCAAATAAAAATAGTGACAAGCTACATGTTGAGCTTAAAATGTAAGATAGAGTGAGTAAAACTATTAATACTTACTAGAAATACCTACTTAATTATCTAAAATGTGTTTAAAAGAATGAATTTAGAGGCTTACCTTTTTACACATTTTAGACAAGTGGAAGGTAAGAAGGTAAGAAAAAATCTAAGAACAAATTTGAGAACTTTGCCTCCAAGATTCCCATTTATTTGTAACCTTTTCTTTAATTAGGAAGCAAAATAAGCAGGAGGTTAAGAAAATACTCAAGTAATATTTTGATGAATATCAACTTTTCTTAACTTTTTTCTTAATACTAAAGTAAAAAAAAATGCACTTGAGAAGACTTTCTAAGAAGGTTTTGTGAATCCAGCCCCAGATCTGTAGATTGATTCTGTGATAGATTTTACAGTACTGTACCACAATTTACACTATGAGTCAAACGGGATGCCACTGCTATCCCCAGAGTACTGATACAGTGTCATATGTCTCTCTTTTCTCCCAGTTGATTTACTAGAGGTCATTTCATTGTTCTGCCCCCTGCAGCTCCAACAAGCCATTCAGGAGTATCCTGTGATCCTGATGCCCAATCACAGGAGCTATGCGGACTTCCTGGTGATCTCCTACCTCCTGTTCACCTACGACCTCCCAATACCTGTTATTGCTGCTGGAGTTCGCAAGTATCTATTTCAAACAATAGGATATTTCTACAGATATATTACAATATATAGATCTACAGTAGATATTACTGTACAACATTAAAACATTTTCATGACTTATTCATGTTTTTGTCTGTGTGCAGACATTCACTTCTCTTTTGCTTTTTTGTCTCTCTCTCTCTCTCTCTCTCTCTCTCTCTTTAATTATACCTTCCTCCAGCTCTTGCGGGGATGAAGATAATAGGGGAGATATTCCGTCGCTCTGGAGCTTTCTTTATCCGACGTGCCATCGGCTCTGACAAGTTGTACTGGGCTGTGCTGTCAGAATATGTCAAAACCATCGTCCGGGTAAGACACAGGAAATATTCTGCTGCATCAGCTATCCTGAACTCTGACGGTTATACCTGTTCTGTATTATGACCTGAGAAAAATGACTTCTACCTGAACTTCTCTTGAATACAGAATCGCATGTTCTCATAACCGCAAAAACCAAACTTAGGGTCGACATGTTCTAGTATTCCTTAAATCATCTGTGATCATCAGCCAATATATTTGACCATCTGTAATGTGTGCATCAAGCAGTGATCCATGGATGTGCTTTGTGCAGAGAGGATTTGCTCCTGTGGAGTTCTATGTGGAGGGCCTGCGGAGTCGCACACTGAAGTCTCTGACGCCCAAATTAGGTGAGTGTCCACATGTCACACTGTGTGTGTTTGTGTGTCCCACGGTAAGACATTTACTTTTTTCAGAGGCCATTTTTTGCCCCCTGGTGGTATTTTGGTACTTTTTGTGGGCAATTTTATTGATCTATGAAATAGTACATTTGCACTGCATATTGGCAAGTAAACACTCAATTTGTACTTTTGAGATTTGTTGTAAGTTCTTTCCCACTGCTGTAAACTGGTGGCAGGCCTTACAGAAGGGGATGGTGCTGTTTTCCGCACTCTCTGTCCCCAACAGGTCCATCTTTCACCCCTTGAATGTTGAATTTTTTACGATATTGGTTGTCTTATTTTTTGTTGATGTAGTGGTTTGTGTGGAGTTTGCATTTTCTTCCACTGGTGGCTGCATGATGCCAAGATTTCCAACTGCTTCAGGCTGTGTGCTTGGTTGTCTTCTGATCAAACACCGCTCCATTTTTCTCACCCAGAAGGCACTGGAAAGAATGACCTGGTCATAGACTCACATGAATCATCTACAGTGGCCCACAGGGGACAGTAGTCACATTCACATGATTAACGCAACAAATAAATGTGAACAGGGTGAAATGCAAATGCTGCTCCTAATTATTGGGGTCATTTTGTGCCCTCTCGTTTTTATTTCGTGGGAATTTTATGAACTTTCAACAGCATTTTAGCCCTGAGCCCCGACCCTGTTGTGTCCATGTTGAAAAGTGCATATGTATACAGTAAATATGTGTGTGTGTGTCTGTGTTTGCATATGTGTATGTCTGTGTGTGCATCTGTGATGTATTTCTGTATATCTGCAGGTATGATGCACATGGTGCTGGAGCCCTTCTTTAAAGGTGAGGTGTATGACATCACACTGGTGCCCATCAGCATCAGCTACGACCGAGTGCTGGAAGAGTCACTGCTTGCCCAGGAGTTACTGGGCGTACCCAAGCCCAAAGAAAGCACCATGGTACGTCCCGGGCACATGCCTCACATTAGCACACATTCACACAACACTAATCCAGCCTTTCCAACTTAAAGCCTGCCATGTGAGAGTGATAAACCCAGCAATGTCAGATGGAAGGATACAGGAAAGAGCATTCAGATTTGGCTGCGACTCTTTTATTTCGGCACCAAAATAAACTTCTGTTGAGTTGAGGGTTAATTGGGTGCAGGTGAACCTCATTGCCTTGGTGATCCTCATTGCTACGAAGAGAAAACTACAGAAAATTATGAAATATCACGCTTTCTCAATTTCTTTAAAAGCAACAATACTCTGTAATACATGCAAACTCTTTTTCCTCCATTTTGTCTCTCTGACCTGACATCTTCATTGCTGCTGGTCAGATGGGTCATGCATAAAGAAAGCTAATTTATTTTAGGTCACTCCTATAGTCTCTTTGTCTCTCTCTGCAGGGTCTGCTGAAGGCGAGCAGAGTGCTGCAGGAGGACTACGGCACCATGCATGTGAACTTTGGCCACCCCCTGTCAGTCAGACAGTTGTCTCAGGGCAAGATCAACCGCTGCCACTATAACCTCATACCCAGGTAGAAAACTAGTTCCATATTTCAAAAAGATGTATAGGATATTTATCCATCATTTTTATTTTACATAGGTACAGTGTACATCTCTTTTCCCATCTGACGGCAACATAACCTCCGTTTACATTTCAGAGAAAACTGGTGAAATGTTGATTATACATATATTACACTATATATTAGTGCATATATATGTTATATCATATTTTATTGGAGAGGTGTAAAGCTGAGATATAAAGACACAGTGAACATCCTCTGTGTTTGATTTGATCTGTACTAATGTGACTGATCAACTCTGTTTCACCCAAAATTCTGTACAATATTGACTCCTTATGTTATATGACACATGCAGTTAAAAATGTCTTTGATGATTAAAATGAAGATTGGACTGCATATTGTTTCATGGCTGTCTTTGTCTCTCGCCTACCTCTTTTTTTTTCTCTTTCCTTCCATCTTTCTTGCTCACTCCCTCCTCCTCTCCTCCCTTCGTATCCGTCCACAGAGACCTTCCCCAGAAGCCCGCTGCAGAGGCCCAGGCCTGTGTGAGTTGGCTGGCCCATCTAGTGGTACGTGTCCAGGAGGGGGGCTCTGTCCTCAGCCCCTGGTCCCTCATGGCCTGCCTGTTGCTTCAGATTCCCACCACCAGCCTCATAGAGGACGGCCTGGCATGGGACCAACTCACACAAAAAACCCTCTGGCTCAGGAAGCTGGCGCTGGGCTTTGGGGCTCACCTCAACTGGCCTGGTGGGTGACAGTACATTTACTCAAGTACTGTACTTCAGTACAATTTTGAGGTGCTGGTACTTGAGTATTTCCATTTTGTGAGACTTTATACTTTTACTCCACTACATTTCAGAGGGAAATATTGTACTTTTAACTCCACCACATTTATCTGATGGCTGTAGTTACTAGTTACTTTGCAGAATATGGTTTTACATGGAAAACATACAATAAGCTCATAAAATATGTTGCATTGTTAGAGTTTAAACTCCCCAACATGGAGCAGTTAGACGTACAACATTAAAATACTTCTTACAGGTTAATGCATCAATTCTTTAATGCTCTGAAAGGGACCGTTCTTCTTTACTGCTAATACTTATTTCTATATACTTTTACTTAAGTAAAATTGTAAATGCAGGACTTACTTTTAATGGAGTATCTTTCCATTATGGTATTGCTACTTTTACTCAAGTAAAGGATTTGAGTATTTTTTCTACCACTGGGTATGAGTGGATGGATGGATGGGTTTGATACGTTTGCTATATGGCATATCGTGCCTTTTTCCACTCACCGTTGCTACATTTAGCACAAAAGCAGCTGCTGCAAGCTTGAGCACATGCCTGGGATAAACTGTAGTAAGGTGAAAAGCCCTCCACAATGGGCCTTTGTTACAGTAATCTAAGCTGAGGCTTACTTTCACTTGCCTTGAATGACCAGCAGGTGGCATTTGCATATTGTAATGGGTTGCACCAGACAAAGTTAATACAGAAAAGTAATTGAGTGGCTCTTCCCTTGAGTTGAGTCTGCCAGCGTCTCGCCACGGGACACCGACTGCTATTTTGACCCGGTCTGAGGTAGATCAGACAGATTAGATGAATGTAAGTTGGCACAAGCGTTCAGATTCACTTAGGAGATCTTCAGTGGATTAATGCACTGTAAGTAACTTACCCTCAGAGAACCTCACTGAACTGTCTCACTTCACAGGTCCCGTGCGCACACAGACACACATGCACAGGCACACACACACACACACACACACACACACACACACACACACTCACAAACCATTCTGAGCCTGATGGCGCCCTCTTAAACAAACTACTTCTTAAACATAGATAAAACAGACATATAAACTACACTGTTTCCTCCATGTATTCCTCACTCCGTAGGTCAAGTCCCTGAGTCAGATGTGATGTCATCCAGCATGGCCCTGCATCGCTCCGTAGTTCGCCGTAAAGCGGGGCGTGTCCACCTGGTTCTGGAGGAGGGGCCTGCGGGGAAACAGCCAGTCAGCGCAGAGGAGGGTGTGGTCAGGAGAGCGGTGGCGCTGCTCATGGTGGCTTCCTATAGGAATCAGGCGCTGCACGTTTTTGTCCGTCCAGCCATGCTCGCCATAGCCATACACACCACCAAGAGCACACAGAGAGGTGAGTTTTGTAGTGCACACACACACAAAATATACATCTGTTTTTCTACTTTGTGATATAAACCGCAAACGCACAGCTGCCCTATTTCTTGCTTCATCGTGATCTACCATTCTGTTCACAGATGAGCTCTTCACATTCTTCTGCTTCCTGCAGGACATCTTCTCTAATGAATTCATCTTCGTCCCTGGCAGGTCCAATCAGGTAAAAAGCTGCGTCCGTCAGGGCTTGGCTTCCAAAAAACATCTCAGGAAAAAATCTAAAACTCTAAAACAGTGTAAATCGATAGTCATCTTGGTAATAAAATGTTCTGTGTAAACGTGATTACTACTCTACTTCCCATATATTATGCATGCTCAAGCATAATGATTTAAAAAAAAGAGTCGGATCCCAGGTTACTGAGAGTGCAAAGGCAAGCATGTGTGCAGTAATATATATTGGAACAGATTTTTTAACCTTTATTTATCCAGGAAAGGTTTGCATGTATGTGTCCTGCTTTACATTGATACTCTTACACACAACCAGTTTTGTCCACTGGAGCATGATTTCCACAGCATACTGTTCACTGGAGACAGACCCACATATGACACACACACACACACACACAGGTATACTGTACCTCCATTATAAGACTCTAGCTACGCAGGGCCTTACCTCCCATCCAACTATATTGAACTGTTATTGATATTGTGTTAATGTCTGGCCATCAGGACTTTGAGGAGTCGTGCTCCCTGCTGCAGAAATGTGGAGCGATCCAGATCAGCCAACAGGAGGTGACAGAGTCAGAGGCGGGACCGCAGATCCTGTCCTTCCTGCTGGAGCTACTACAACCCTTCATAGACTCTTATCAGGTGCTTTGACTCTTACCTACTTTGATCTTTGAATAACACTCTCACACATTATGCACTTAATTGAGATTAAATCTGCACTAGGCAACTTTGCACATTGGGTGCCCCAAATGGCAGAAAGAGGTAATGGTTTCATTTGTAAGGACTTTAATACCCAGAAATCATGTAATGTGAGGTCAGTAAACTGTGCCTTCCTCGTCCCTGAAATTCTTCTTCTTAGTGGTTGGTAGGGGGTGGAGGTAGTACATTTTCATGGAGAAGATTTCCTGTCAGCGACCACACCCAGCACCTGAAATTTGGGCAATAAGGGCAAATCTCAATTAGAGGGGATGGGATGCTTCTCTCTGTTGCAGCCCCACTTTATGATTTCGACTGAAAAGACAGGTGTATTTTTACATAAAAATCCTGCCCAGTGCAATTAGAATTTTGTATTTCAGTTAACTTCACTCACTCGTCACACTTAAAAATTCACCACATGAAGGAATGAAGAGAAAACACCAGGCTTATTTCTGTTGTGACCTTTCTGTCCAGGTGGTGTTCAGGTGCCTGTGTGAGGAGGAGGTTCACGTGTTCTCAGAGAAACAGGTCTTACCTGCCATACGAAGCCTGGCTACCAGGCTCATCCTCTCAGGTAAAACATCAAATGGGAGAAATGTCCCCTGGGTCCTTTGATCTCCTCCAGCTGCTGAACTCTCATCAGTGAATCAGCTCCACATTTTCCCATCTGTATCATTTTTGTGTCTCGCAGGTGAGCTTCACTCCTACGAAGCCCTTTCATCCGACACACAAAAAAACGTTTTGTCGGCACTGCTAAGACTGGAGGCTGTGACAAAGTTGAGGGTGTAAGTAATAAGATTAGCCCCTATAAACCTGTTTGGTTTTAAGCTCATCTTCTGCGGTGGTTGAGAAGCTGTCTGTATTACTGATGCCCAAGTTAAAAGTGTGTGTGTGTGTGTTTTGTGATCGCAGGGCTGAGCAGAATGAGTACAGAGTGAACAAAGCAGCCGTCAGGAGAATCGGAGACATTCTCTGTAAGTCGGATCACTTCCAATATGAATATGACTGGTTTTGAGAGAGAGACATGCACAAAACATGAACTTTGTGTCAGATATGGTTTTGTTTTATGAACATTTTGAACTAGTTTGTATTGTTTTGAATAATTTATGCATGGGTCTCACCTTGCTGCCTGAAAACTGCTCTGTCTTTGACTTAAATTCCCTCACTACAGTCATGTGTAAGATCTGTTATGTTTTTTTGGTCCTTGCTTATGGCTTTTCCCCTTCCTCTCTCACTGTAGCTGGTAAAATCCCACCCCAGATGCTCATGCCTGCACCTGACGCAAGACTTTAGTCCTGATTGGAACAGATCCATCTTCAGTATCAGTCTGGAGTCCTGGCTACCCCTCTTTCTCTTCTTTCACCTCTTCTCTCTCTCTTTCTCTATAGAGGAGCTCTGAGCTCTCAGACAAAATACCTCTACCTGGCTGCGTTCCACATTTGAGCGTTTGCTACCTCCCCCCCTCTCTGTCCTCGTTCTCACCCTTCACAGATCTGATAGGGCTATGGTAAAGTTAAGAACACCTGACATGGTAACGCCCAGGTGACAATATTGCTGATTTATTCTGATGGCTATAATCAATACCTTTTAATTGTTATTGTTTACAGCAAACCTTGAGAGGTTATTTGATGAAGTGAGAGAGCAAGCAACTATTTAGAATAAAACAAGATTACCTTTCTGGCCTCTCATGTGCCTTCGGTTGTCTGTGAATGTCTGTGAATTCAGATACTGACCTATAACTGTATTTTAATCAGCTACACTGTATATTAACAAGATATTTTAACATAATGTCCTAGATTTCTTGTGTTGTTGACAAGAATTATCTATGAATGATTTATTGAATGATTGAGTGAGTGAGTCATAAGGCACAATCTTTGAAATAAACTTGCTGGCCTAGTAAGTGCAATTAGAAAAGTGAAAGAGGAGCTCTCCTTTACACAGGGAAAACAGCCTTAACACTGAATCAAGTACATTTGACTGTATATGCATTAATTTATCAATAAATATCTAAATCCCATAACAGTGTCAAATGCCATAATAACTCATCAAAGATGTGAGGTTTTATTAGGAATATTTGAGACATTTATTTTAACTTCTGTACATCTCAGTAAATGTAAAGCATGTAATAAAATGAAATGCACCATAAATTCTTGTTTTTCCCACTTAACAAATATTGTTTCACAATCAGTGTTTTACTAGTCTGTGCTCTTTTTGCTTTCTGCCTTTTGTGCAGTTCAGAGGTCTAGCGTGAACCTCCTACGTCATCTTACATTCATTAATCCAAACCAATCAATAATCTGTCTGCACTTTAGCGGTTAAATGAAGGCCTCTTATGTGCCAATTAGCCAATATATCGCGTCACTTTACAAGAACAGAGTATTTATCTATACACAGGTGGCACATCAACCTTGATGCGGAGAGCGGTGACCGGGTCTTGACAAAAGACCGACACGTATTCCACCACTTTTGAATTCAGCTTTTTCTCGTTCTCCTTGGCTCGGTGCCGCTCTTTGTCCCATCTCTCCTTCTCGCCGTTCATTTGGGAGAACAGGTTGATCTGGATGGTGCGCAGCGTGGCCGCCAGCACATAAAAACCTCCCTGCATCATGTGGCAGAAGGCGGCGCCCACACTGAGCGCCGCGCCCATCAGGTTGGGCACCGTTTCACACACCACGCACATGCCCTCCAGGAGGTGCAGCGTGCCTTTCTTGGCCAGGGGCTGGCCTTGGTGAAGGTAGCCGTGGGGAGAAGGGGTTTGCTGGGCATGGCTGACGAGGTGTCGCGCACAGTCGGTGAAGTGGCTGGCGGCGCGGCGCAGCGGGAGCAGAGCCAGGTACAGGTGACAAGCAGCTTTGGTGAGAGCATGGAAGACCAGCCGCAGCTCAAGCACGGCGTTGCCTGGAGATAAGAGGGTAACGGGGTCAGCTGAAGTCTAATTTAAAACTCTGGCTACTGTCAGCAACCATTACAAACAGCATCTGCCACTGGATTAAAGTCGGTGCGCCAGCCATGGGGGTGGCGGGTAGGCCTATCACTTAAGCACGCAAAGCGGGGAAAAGTGGATGGGTTTGGCGCATCCATGCGCGCCCCCTTGCATGGAACCTAATTATTGCAAACATGTCCATTTTAACAAGTCATTTAATCCCATATGCAATCTTAAAATTACACTTTCTCCCAGTGCAGTTTCACTTGTCTCGGCAAGTCTCTAGAAATAGAAAGTGTCAATATCTTGAAACAAAACAGAGTAAGTGCCACTCCACTAGTATCAAAATAATGACACTTCATTCAACAAAACTCTTGAAAAGGTTAATTTGCATTGGAAACAAGTAACATTATTTCATCCCACTGACAGATTCTTTTTCGCCTGTTTTAAGAAACAAGATTTTAAGACTCAGTGACAGATTAAAAGGCTTGTTAAACTGGATATATGTGTGGACGAAGTCATAATTACTCTTAATCAAACTCTGTCTAACTCTTGATTTGAAAGTTTCAGTGGAGGGCATGAACCCCAGCATTGGTCTGCTAGTCCTGCGGCAGGGTTTTGCAAGTCAATTTGGGAGACGCGCGGTAGCGTAAAAATTGAATTAAGGTCGTGATTTCCTGACCCAGTCCAGGAGTCCCAGTGCGCCATGCATGCTTGGGCAACATAGGCTATTACAATTGATTCTCGGCAACACTGCAAGGGAAGATACAAGCAGGTAATTTATGTTTTCAATAACCCTGCAATGTGCCATTACCTTAGCCTATATTCTAATGAGACTATTTTAAAGTCTCTGACGTGTGGTGCGGTGAATAGACTATATTTCTTAGGCTGTGAATTGATGAAAGCTGTTTCATACCGCAGTAAGGTGGAAGACCACTGCCACACGGTTCCTTTGATGGTGAAAGCTTCCAAATCTCTGCTAACCATTGTCTCTTACCGTCTATAAAACAGAGAAGCCAGAGTAAGGCAATACTCGCTGCCAACGAAGTCCACCAATCCATGTAGTCCTCTCCCTGTTGTGGACTCGGCAACGAAAAGAAAGAAAGCAAATAAATTCCCAAGTTAAGGCTCTGGCCAAGCTCTCCTGTCTCTTTACGCGGCTAATACCCAAACATTAAGTAGTCGTCGCTTTCTCTGCAGGTGTCGTCGGTGTGTTGTAGTCCAGTCCTTACGGGACGCCAATAAACTGCACCTCAGGGGTCAACAGGCGCATTAAGACCTTCAGGCTACAACTCATTAGCCTACTGTACCTTGTAGACACATTTCTGTCCCACAGCCTGTATGAAGCCCTTCCAAGACCTTTTGTTACACGTCCTATTATTAGAGACTTTTGTCAATGAAGTTGCTCTCTGGGGTAACATGACATGTCAATCAGGACTCGTTGCGATATCAGTTCAATGTTCCTCCAAATGACACGTGTCACATAAATTAATATTATTTTATTATTTATAGGCTATGCATTATTTATAGGAGAGGATAACTCAATCATTCATCCTGCTGGAATACACCATATAGATTCATGCAGTTTATAGGCTACACCTGCACAAATGTTAAGGAATAGAAAAACTCAGTCTGTGGCCAAGTTGCCCGAGTCACACACTGCAGGAGTGTCTGGACAGTCACCATATGTTAGCCTAAATGAATCCAAATTTGATCTTGTAGTTTTTATCATTATAATAGGGGACAAATATCAAGCAAAAATCGCCAGAAAATTATTTGGCAGCAATATAAAAACAAAAAACAAAAAAAAACCAAAAAAAAATGTGTGTGTGTGTGTATGTGCACGATAGTTTGATAACAAATGCTATGTATAATAATTTATGACATTGACCAAATAATGCCTATCTTGTCCGTCATCAGTCATCGCTGCACCTGACCCCACAAATGTAGTCCATGACGGGTTTGGAAGTTTTGGTGACAAATGCCAGCCTATCAGATGCGGGGGCTTTGCCAAACCCTAAAGGTTTAGTGAATTGACGGTCTTGGTCTTGACACAGTGAAAGCCGCGTGCGTCCTGAGAACGTCTTGCGCGTCCTCGTCGTGCTTGCTTGTGTGCCGGTGCCATGGCAACGGAAAACCTCCAGACGGTAGAAGGACACCTGGTTGGGAGGCCTGGAGAAGGAGCGGCTGCGCGGACGGAGAGCAAACTGCGGACCCGCCTCTCTCTCTCTCTCTCTCTCTCTCTCTCTCTCTCTCTCTCTCTCTCTCTCTCTCTCTCTCTCTCTCTCTCTCTCTCTCTCTCTCTCTCTCTCTCTCTCTCTCTCTCTCTCTCTCTCTCTCTCTCTCTCTCTCTCTCAAATACTGGCTCTCTTGTCGGGTGAAGCTGGTCGGAGGCCGTGCTGGTAACTGCTGCACTGTAGTCTATATTCTTTACGTTTACATTTAAATTGTTTAACTGTCCAGAGTGACGGACAGTGAGTGCGACTGTAGGAATAAGATAGCTCCAGTTCCTAGATCCAAACTGGCAAGCAACCAAAAGTAAGGAGTTATCACCATGTTATAGTGTTAGCCTACTACACGTTTGTTAGGTGTAACTCTAACCCTAACTTCCTCAAGTCAACAAAGGTAAGAAAATCCATAGCATTTCATTGTTAACCTTCAGCCTTTAACAAAGATTATAGGCAGTCTGCTAAATACTATATTACAAGGCTCACTGTGTGGATTAGAGTGTCTTGGTTTAATTTAATCAAATCTTATTCTTACACAGTTGCTTAGGCTTTGAGTGAGACAGTGTATCTGATAGCCTATAGGCCTATGTATCTCTCTCTAGATTCGGATACATGGGGCCACTAGGAAAGCTACTAGCCTCCTTCTCCTCAAGGCTGTTATTAAGTAGGTTATCACTGATGATTCATAAATCCAAATGTTTTTTCTCACAAATTAGGCATGTCCCTCAAGAAGAAAAACACTGCAGATGGTGTGATCACCTTCCACACTCCTTTTCCTCTCAGCTTTTTGAAATCTAGGGTAAGGAAGTTACATGCATACTGACAAATCCATATGGACTATTATCCATTAGGAAAAAGTACATAATATTCACATAATACAGTAAGTAGCCTGCAGCCTTTTAAATGAATCACATGGGGTAATTTATGCTCGACTACATTGATACATTTCCCCCCCACATCTCTTTGAATCTTTACTTATTCTGGAAACCACCCTGCTTCAAATTCATATAAATACATTTACTCCTGCCTAGTACAACCAGTCATCAACTGTTACTACTGAGCAGGTCCTATGGAGCAATTGGGGGTTTAATGCCTTGCTCAAGGGCACTACAATGGTTATTAAGTGGGCTTATTAAGGGAAGAGAGTGTTACTCATTCACTTTCCCTGCCAGGATTATTGCATTTACTGTATACATTTACATTAGCCTGTAGCTCTGTTGATTAGGGGCCAGTTTAGGGTAAAATACTTCTTACCCCTCTCACCTCTCTCTCTCATACACACACACACACACACACACACACACACACACACACACACCTACACACACACAACTGTTCTCCCTTTGCAGCAACAGTGAAACTGTGAACTCTTGCCAACTAATAATTTATCACCAGTCTTTTATAGCAAGGAGGCAGTGTGTCTGTACCCTAGCCAACCCGGGTCATTTGGCAGGGGGTACAATGCCTGTCTGCATGCCTGTCTGCCCCCCTCTCTCTCTTCTCTGTCTGTATGCTGTAATATCTGAACGTACAATGCGGAAATCTCAGGGTCTTAGGAAGGATGAATGGAAAGGTTTCAGATTACTTTGATTGACAGATACAGTAGCCGTTCTACCTGCATCACTTAATTGAGGACAACAGAAAATAAAAGGAAACTAGATCAGGTGAAATACAATAGAACAAACCGAGAAGCCAAACCAAGGCAGGAAGCTGCCATCTCTCACATGGCTGCCAAAGTTGCCAAGTCATGACAAAACAAAGTCCATAGCACACCGACATACATGTCCTACATGTGTGTGTGTGTGTGTGTGTGTGTGTGTGTGTGTGTAACGGTGATCAGCAGCTCAGGTTTCCAGGTAGTGACACGACCTCTCACAGCCTGTTGTGCTGGACTCTGCTGCCTTCTGTACACCTGCTACAGGATTGTGTCTGGTCTATCTGTGCACTCTAGCTGGGATTTGAAAAAGAGTTCACAATCTCTATGGAGCTCTGCGATTTGTATTTTTCAGCATTTTCTAATTCTCACATCCGCAGTAACATTCACCATAACAGTGCTGGCATGAAGCAATGCGTAGGTAGAATTCTGTATTTAGATTCCTCATTTGCTGTTACACATCATGTAATTTCAGATCAGCTATGGAGGATTTATAAAAAATGATTTTCTACGCTATATAATACAGCATGTTTTGCTTATTAAGGAAATAGTCAGTTATGGATCATATTAGTGAGTGACCACAGAAAAGAGCTTATTTATGTTTCAGGAGTCCATGGGAAATCTGAAGGATGGTGCATCACGTGCGTCAGAGAGCAGGAGGACCCCGTCTCAGGGAGGTGTGAAGATGAGGAGCAGCAGCGGGGGAGTCAGAGCTGGGAACAGGGCTGAGGCCTGGGCCTCTGGGCCGCCTCAGGGCCCCCAGCTGGACTGGCTCTCTCACACCTCCCTCAGACGGCTGCAGGTACTGCACACAACCACATACTGTACATGCACGCTCAGAGAGGAGATGGATTTTCTCACCGCATGTATACCATTTAGGCAAAGGTGGAGGCTGAAAATCAACAGGCGAGAGCGATTATCCAACCTCTACTGGACACCGAGAATGACTTTCTGAAGGTAACTTGTAGGATGTTGTGTCATTTACTGATTTCTGCAAATTTTTCTTGTGCATTACAACACATTCTTTGTTTTTTTTTGTGTGGTACCATCGTATATTCTGTATTCTCTCTGTAATTTATGTGGCTTTGCAATATATTCTGTCTGGATTCCAGATTATGTGGAGATTGTTCTGTGTTTTACTTTGTGTGGTGTTATCAGTTAAAAAAAATACTAAAAATTGTATTTATGTACCAGATAGAGGACAACGTAGTGTTTTTGTGTCTGATTCCCTTGTTGTGTGATGTTAATTAACGTGTTGTGTCTGTGGTGTAACGACACGTTATGTGTCTGCGTTGAGGAGTTGGAGAGTTTCCTGAGCCAGCGGGATGCAGCAGAGCTGAGGAAGAGGGAGCTGCTGCACAAGCGCTGGACGGAGCGCGTGTGGACGCCCCTCCAGAAGAGGGTGGAGGAGCGGATGTCGAGCTGCTGCTATGAGGAGGCCAAGAGGCGCCGGAGCTTGTACAGTCACTACATCCATCACTGCAATGCCAAGGTAGCGGTCATTGCTATGAGTGGGTTTTGTCTCGATCTGAACTGTGATACTGTTGTTTTAGCTTCATTTTGTATCTTTGTTTGTACTAATTTGGTCATTAGTGCAATAGACACTCACACAAGTTAAAAGAAAGTGAGCTCTGCGTAATTATCTTCCTCTAACCACTGTAACCTCTCTTATCTTCAGGGTTTTGTGTTTCTAGAAAGCTATGATCCACAGGAGTACAATCCTTTCCTCCTCAACAGCCAAAAACCACACTACTTCAAGGTCAGACTTTGTGACTTAAATATTAAATATTTGACTTTACATGATTCAAAATTATTTTGGACATATTTAAATATAGCAATCGTGCCTACTCTGTCACTGGCTATATATTAATTAGCTGCTCCGTCCTTAGCTCAATTCATCTGCCATAAAGGGCCCGCTGTGCCTTCAGTCACGCGAAAGGGTAAAAGAAAAGAGAACAGCCCTTTCTTGTGAAACAGGTATCTGGGTATTTTCCCTTTTTACCATAAGGAACTATGAGACCTATATCTATATATGTACGTTTTACTCTACAGTAAGTTTTAGATAAAATTCCAGCACTGCTGAGGAAAAGCTGGGGAAATAAATCCCCAAACCTGTGCTTCTTAAGTTATAAACTGATTTGTCCTCTGATTTAGGACGCAAACACACAAGGAGACAAGCAGAGCAGCTACTTCAGAGTGATCTACCTCATCTGGTCCCTCTTAGTGACTCTGTGACCCCACAGGCTGACCTGTCCCTACTGGCTTCACCTCATTATCCAGTCTCTGCCTCCAGTGAGCCTCTAGTGGAGGTTGAGACTGAGCTAAGGAAGCCCAACAGGTACAAATGTAGAGTAGCAAGAGAGTTGAATTTTCTGTTTTGAACACATACAGTATATTTGCCATGTGTATAAAGCTACAGGATCATTGATGGCTTATGCGAGTAATAAGTTATGCAGGTGACAATGACTACAATGCAAAAAGTAGAGTTTTACACAATGTATATCTTGTCTTATCCAGGCTCAATACGGTACCATACCACATCACAGCAAGTGCCACACCAGATGGAAGATGCCATCAGACTAGCTGCTGGTCCTTCAGAAGATGACGCTGGCACCTACCAGCAAGTTAACAGCAACTTCACTCCTTGCCTACATGCAAACAATTCCATACTAATTACTGTAACTCTCACCAACTATCCCCTTCTAACTACCTCACAGAGAAAATCCACCACACCACCCGGCTTACATTGGCTGGATGCCAATCAACAAATCTGCCTCTCATCTTCTACCACTTCAAGGTTGTTAGGACAATGATGTAACGGGCAGACGTG
Organism: Centroberyx gerrardi; assembly: GCF_048128805.1. NCBI lineage: Eukaryota > Metazoa > Chordata > Actinopteri > Beryciformes > Berycidae > Centroberyx > Centroberyx gerrardi. Next base: position 14,570,329 of record NC_136014.1, on the reverse strand, counting down.
CATGAATGATTTAACAACTTTGAAGTGCATGACTCAATAAACCCAGTCTGAGTGGTGGATGTTTGAGGCTGACTTCTGTAAGACATGGTGCTTCTTCAGGCAGTGGATACCTGGAACAGTGTTATAACATAAGACACCTGGAAACTCATATGCTGAAGGAGTATGATAGTCAAACACTCAGCCACAATGCAGAAAAATACTTTTTTTTATGAATTTTATTCATGTCACTTCCAGGATTTAAAGGCATACCTAACATCAGACCTCATGGCTAGACCATAAGGTTAACCTGGGACATTACATTGTACAGTAGTGTGCAATAGTTGAAAGAGACATGTGTGTAGTAGTGTCTGACAGTTCAAATGGGGCTGTATAGTAGTATGCGACAGTTCATTTGGTATATGTACAGTATATGTAACAGGGCATTTGAGGCTTGTATCCATTTTAAGCAAATGAAGACATTATGTTGGACGTATTCCCCCTTTAAGAGGGAAATAATGTATACATATTTGTAAAAATAATAGCAAAATATAAAACTTCTTTACCATTTAGGGGATTTAATTGATTAAAAGCTAAGGCACATTTGTCTAACTGTATTTCTAACTGGTGAACATGAAAGTATTGGCAATTATACTGACATTTTTAACTCACTCGAGCTCATGGCTTGTTGGTGGCAAAACATCTTTGCCTTGTTCTCAAATAAATTACTACTTTTGAAGACCTTTCATCAGCTTGTCATTCTACTTTTTGGCAAGGTCTTCTCTAGTTGAGGCCACTTAAATGGGTCTGGAAGGCTCAGGGCAGAACATGGCAGTCAATGAGAACAGATTCCCTTTTTCATGGCATCACTTGCACTGGGATAAATAGGCACTTTTAAGTAAGTGTGTGTATGTGTGTGAGCGCTTATATTTAAGCAAATGCATTAATTCCCTCATGTTTTAGCTGAAATGTGTTCATTATGTCTAAACTCTGTTCACTGCAGTGAAAACAGGTTTCCTCTTCATTACCATATAACTGGTGTGTGTGTGTGTGCCTGTGGGAGCGTTTGGCAGTGTGTGTTCCTCCACCTCATTTGGTCGGCTCGTAAAGCTGTAGGTCGAGTTTCACCCACACTTCCCCGGTGGGGACTTCATGCAGCAGTAGACGACGGTTCGCAGCACCTTTGCTCTCCATCTCCTTCTTTATGGTCGCCACTGGAACCTCGGTGCGACCCAGGAAATCTGAAGAGCCAGAAACAGGTGATTTAGTGGAACTGCTAAAATGAATATCCTCAAACATCATATCTAAATCTGCTGCACTGCAACCCTTCACCCAGCAGGCAGTGCTCTGGGCCTCTACCCTTCACCTTATGGGTGGTGATCCGACTTTTTGAAAGCTTCAAAAGCAAAGCTCTGGATTTACTGTTCAGTTTTCATTCTGACCTTCACCCATGGTCACAGGCTTTGGGTTGTAAATGAGATTGCGGATACAAGTGGCTGAAGTGTTGCCAGAATTTCTTCGGTTATTTAAAATCCTAGCTGCTGCATTCAGTACCAGCCGGAGGCATCGGAGAGACTTTTGATTTCAGCAGGAAGAAAGAATTTTGTTTGTATGTGTAAACAAAACTGTGTTTGTGTGTGTATCTGTGTGTGTGTGTTTCTGTCTCATCCACTGACCATCTGGTGAGAACTGGTCTTTCTCGAACACGGTGATACACAGCACGTCCTGGTAGAGGTCCTTGATGAAGAACTGGCAGTTGAAGTTCCACTTGGGGTTGAGAGTGTCGCTGATCGGGCGGGAGGTGTAGCACTGAGCCCCCATGGTCAGCTCACAGTACGGGTTACTCTTACCTGGAGGGTAATGATGTACAAGTTATTACTTATGTACGATGTATGCTCTGAAGAAATGTTGTAACACTAAAGAGTGCATTGTGAGTTGATGTAGACAGGCACAGGGCAACATGGGGATCAGGGGAGAGTAGCAGGATTTGTATCCCACCAGAGGGCCTCACCGTTGGGCTTGCAGGCCTTGAGCTCCTGGGCTTCGGTGACGGTTACCAGCAGTCGACCGATACCGCTGGTCTTCAGAGAACGTGCTATGCAAAGACCAAACACAAAGCCATGAGATTTAGGCGGCCCACAACACACTTACAAATTCAACCTGGTGAGAAAAACTGATATTTTCTAATGATTTCCTCCTTCTCATACTATATAATAGGTTGCTAATTTAGACCGTATTCAGTGTAATGTGTATGTGTATCTTTGTCCCACATACACACCCTTGCAAATTTTGCCTGGTGAATAACTTCCTTTGTTATGTGGAATGTGCAGAGAATGTGCAAGCACTGTATAACTGGTTGTAAATTACATTCAGGCTGCATTCACTGTAATTCAAATTTGGGTGTGTATATGTCTGTCCATGTCTGCTTATCTTATGTATGTGTGTGTGTCTCTTTAATGAGTTCACCCTAATCAAACAGCAGAGGGTGTTCACTCTTGCTAACAGAGATCCACTGCTGTATGGAGACAATGTAAGCCATGAATACTGATTAAAAAGTAGGTTCAATTAGTAGAAAAGCGACTTTTTACCTTGGTAAGCTTTCTCTCTCTTTTTCTTCTCCGTCTCTATGAAATGTTCAGATGCTGCTTTGATTCTCTGGACCCACGTTGTCCTGCCAACACAGTAAATGTATAAATACTGTACACAGCATGAATCAAGTTATTGGTAAGGTGTGCGTAAATGTCTGTGTACCTTTCGTTCAAGGTCTCAGTCTTGAGTGTGTAGACGCGGTCGATGTGCGAGACGTGGAACAGTGGCTCGTCGCTGGATGGGTCGGATGGCATTTTCACCAGAACCTCGTTCAGAAACAGCGGCTGGAGATGAAAATGGGGTGATGGATGAATGGATGGGTGGACAGATGGCCAGAGGAAGAAGAAGATAAGGGAGAATGCTTGTAGAACAAAGAAGGATTTAAGCCATCTAGTAAAAAAAGGCAAAAAAGCCACAAAAGAATATTTAAAAAAGAAAAGGAGTTCATATCTGCGCGTAGCCTCTCTGCTCACCGTCTTATACATCTTCAGCTGGATGTTGGTCTTGGGGCTGAACAGCTTGTCTGGTCCTGAGGAGGAGGAGGAGAAGGGCTTGGCGCTGTGTGTGAGGAGGAGGAAATCATTGAAGAGGAAAGCCCACAGCTCCCTGCTGCTTTTGGTTTTGTGCAGCCGGCCGCTGTGGAGCAACTTGCGAGGCCCGAGGCAATTAGTCAGCGAGTTGAAGACCAAGTGCTGAAAGATAGAAGAAGAAAGAAAAGAAGGAATGAGTGAGGAGAAATGAAGGAGAGAGGGAAGGAGAGAGTCAGTAGGTGGATTAGTGAAGTTACTTTTTGTGTTTGGTATCATGTATTGCATACTATTTTGTGGATGTGTGATGGATGTAAAAATGTACATTCATACACATCATGTGTGTGTGTATGTTTACCTCTATAAGCCCCTCACACTGGATGTGGGTCTGAATCCACTCCAGCCTGTCGGAGTTCTCCTTCTCCCTGACCCCCTCGTTGACCTGGGAGCACAGCTCTTCTGCCCGCTCCAGGGCTTCTCTCAGGGGGCCGCGGTCCGCATGGCCGTCCGGGGTGTGCTCCAGGATCTGACCAACAGGAAGACGAAAGGACGGGGAGAGAGAGAGAGGGGGAGGGAGAGAGAGAGAGAGAGAGACAAGGGGGGCGTGTTTTTGAATGAATGGGTAAAGAAACAGTGTAGATGAATAGAGAGTGCTGTGATTATCGAAGAGCGACACTCTCGATGGTATTTGTGCATGTGTATATATATGTGTGTATATGTGTGTGTGTGTGTGTTCACATACATTCTTTATGAGCAGGGGGTAGCGTGTGATCCTCTGCATGGGCTTGAGGAGGAAGCTGGACAGTGGCATTCCTTTACAACGGTAGTTAGTGGCAATCTTCTGCTCATAAGGAGAGAGAGAGAGAGATTCACATTTTATTCAATTTCACAGAAGAAAGACCACATGTGCTCCCATAAATCATTCCATGGTTAGTTCACTTCAATAAAATAGTATTTATCCACTGATGCCTAGGAGCTAGGATTTGCAAAAAACAAAGCTTGATTATGCTTCTCTCATTACACTGCACACCGAATAACGGTGCCAAATCAAGCGATTCTCCAGAATAACTCCCATTTCCCACGATGCAGTACCTTGAGGAAGTCCTTGAAGTCGGGCTGGTTGTGGGTCTTGCTCTGCAGCAGGGCGGCGGCGTTCAGCTGGCAGGAGCAGAAGCGGATGTAGGGCTGCATGTGGGCGAGCTCCGAGGCCAGCAGGTCCCCTATCACCTGCACCGGCATGTTCTCCCCACCCGTCTTCTTACGGACACGCAGGGCCCTGGGACGCACAAGGGTTATGATGATGTAAGACACACACATGCACTACCAGTCAAAAGTTTGGTCACACCACATTTTTCTTTATTTTTACTATTTTCCACATTTTAGAATAATAGTAAAGACATCAAATCCATGAAATAACACAAATGGAATTATGCAGTGACCAAAAAAGTGTCAAACAAATGAAACAATCTCATACTTTAGATTCTTTAAAGCAGCCACCCTTTGCCTTGATGGAAAGGCAAAGGCTTTGGAAAGAAATTCATACATAGGCATCAACTTCACTATTTATATTTGTCTAAGAAACAAATTTCAAGCATTTAAGCATAAGCCTTTAGATCAAAATGGTTTTAAGATAATGAAAAACATTCAATCAGGTGTGTCCAAACTTTTGACTGGTAGTGTATATGCTTTTTGTTACATCTGCATGGGCACGAATTAAGCTGTAAACATGCAAAAACACACACACACGCATGCTGAATAATATAAAGCCAGTGAGTACAGATTATCTTTACTTACGCTCGATATTAACCTTTGTGTAACAATCTATTGTCTCCAGTCTCTAAATAATAGCTCATCTTTATCATTTTTTCTGTGTGTAGTTCCTCCCTTCAGCGATAGGGCGCAGTATGGTGTGATAGTAGCTATAGTAGAGGGTTTGCACACATTCTAAATCAATGTTATTCATAATCAATGGCTCCCCTCTGGTTTACACAATCATTGAATCTCCCCTCTGGTGTTTTTTTTTTTTAATATACAAACCGGTGAAAAATTAACGTTTCATGCAGCATTATGGATTAAAAGTGTTAATCAGAATAATCAAGGTGGTGTGTGGTGCTTACTTGAGTAGTTTGGTGTTACACATGATCAGCTCCCTCCAGTTAACAAAGATCACTCCCATCTCAGCTTCTGTTAGACGGCCCGACTCCGACATGGGCTTGTGGAAGACCTGAGAGACACACATGCACACACACAGAGAGAGAGAGAAAGAGATACGCATTATAAACAATGTCAGTGCTTTAAATCCAACAGAAAGGTTGAGGATTTTTGAATATGTGTGTGTGTGTGTGTACTGCAGAGTTTACCTCCAGCACCAGTTCCAGGTCCTCCAGGTAGGTCTCCTCAGTCTGGATGAGCTCATGGATGTAACCCTGCCTCTTCCTCTCCTGGGGCGTCATGGTGTCCAACGTCATCAGGTCAGCACACCCTAAAGCACACACATGCACACAAACACACACACATGCACACACAAGCGCATGTGCATTGCAAGGACACGCACAAACACTTAAGAGAAAATACGCAAAGCTACCGCATATGCATGAATAATTGCAAGGTCAAGGTCTTATCAAAAGCAATTCACACATCACCATCTTAAAATCTCTTTATTATCAGTTCTGTGATATTTTATATACATTTAATGCACAGACAAGAGTGAGGCACGTTGTATTTGCAGTACATGAACCTAGGGAACATACCAAGCAATGCTACCGCTAACAATACTGCTACCAAGAACACTGAATTAAAGAGAAGTGAAGCACCTTTCATGGTGGAGTGCTCACTCCAAATGATTGCATAGGTGTGGATGAGTAAACTAGCCAATGCCTTAAGAGAAAGTATAGTGGAAGACTTGTTCGTGTCTTTTTGAGGTTCAAACTTGACGAAACTTGGAAGCGAGTTTCAGCAGGTGTTGTTGTGTCATATCTCCGAATCTACCTTTAAAACACTGGTATGCTAATAATTGCTTTTTTTTTTTTTTTTTGCTGGTGATATTACAGTTCAATACTGAACGAGTTTCAACGTTGCAAACAGTCCTATATGGAAGTGTGCATAAGAATTGAATAATAAAATCACAATCATTGTAATCCAAGCAATGCAATTAGCAAGCAGCGAGGTTATTTGTGATTAAGCAACACAGAATGAATCATCAACTGAAATCTTTACATTGGTCCATTTTAGCAAGGTTTAATGTTGTTAGTGCAAGAATGAGCGACCCTGTTAAAAACGTCTACATCACGTTGACTCATAGCCTTGATTTAGAAAACTAAATGACTTCATTAGTCAGGATGCCATTTTACATAATAATATTTTAATTATACTGTAACCAAACTGTTATGATCCATATTTTCATTTGTCTATAACAAAACTACACATTCCATGCCTTTGACAATGTACCAGAGGGGCAAAAGCTTCTAAGACTCATATCCTGTCTAGCTGCCTCTGCCTCACTCCCCTTGGTTAATTAGTTGGTTAGAGAAAACATCAGGGGGAAACAGGAGAGGAGAGGAGAGAGCGAGGGGGAGAAATAAATGCATTATAGAGAAAAGACAGAAGAAGAGAAATATAAAAGAGGAAAGGCAAAAAAACAAAAAAACGAAGCAAAACAAAAGGAAAAGGGATAAAAAAATTTAAAAAAAAACAGAGGAGCACAGAACACCACAGTCCTAAACGAGAGTGAGGCGGAAAGCGCAGAGCTGGGCTGTTCTTGCTGGCAGCTGGGCTTCCTGATGCGACAGGGCATTCTGAGCTCTGATTGGCTCAGGGAGAAGGGTGAGGAAGAGGAGGAGGAGGAGGAGGAGGAGGAGGAGGAGGAGGAAGAGGAGTAAGGAAAGCCAGCATTACTGTCCTACAGAGGAAACAAAAAAAAAGAGAGATGTAGTGGAGGAGAGGGAGGGGGAGGCGAGTGAGATGGAGGAGAGGTGGATGGAGAGAAGGAGAGACAGCAGACATTAATATAGTTTTAATATTAATGCTGGACTCTTACAAGGCTTACATGCAGGTGCATTAATAATGTATTTCTGCAAATGTAAATGTTGTTAATTATCATTTCAGCTGGAGCATGATTGTAATTCTTGCAATTTTTTCCCGCGGTGAGGTGCAGACCTTGTGTGCAGCGGGGGTGTGTGTGTGTAAAAGTCGGAACACGTTAATCAGAATTACAGTTTCATCGTGTTTGTGTGTGCAGCTCTAATGAGTTCATCCTAATTAAACGTACAGCGTGTTCACCCTTGTTAACAAAGATACACTGCTGTGTGGAGACCAGACAACACAAGCCATGAATACTGATTAAAAACACGCACGCACACACACGCACGCACACACACACACACAAAGAGAATGGGCCCTGGGTTGTTTTCAGGCCAAATGTGTGTGTGTAAACTGTGAATATATGAGCAGAGTCACACCCACCCAAACCAAATCAGGTTATGACCAAAGCCAAAGGTGAACTGTTCAGTGTACTGTACATCATTATACATAATAGACAAGTGAATAGTTCTCCATTTTGAAGCCCTCCTCCAGTGACCTCATTATCCTATCATCCCATTTGAATTTATAAGCTCTGCCTGAACATTTCTTATCCTCAAAAAGTGAACTAAGATTATCTCCACCTGTCACATTCCCAGTCAGAATGAAGCTCAGATATGCAGAAAGGGAATCAGCGTTGGGATGAATGGATGTGCCCGTTTCAATCGAAAGGAATCGGTTGTTGTTCTCATTTTGCTCCGTGACCAGATGATTTTCTGGCAAGGCTTGTTTGAAAAAATTTCAAATTGTTGGTGCAGTCAATGCAGCGAGACTTTAAAGGCCCGATCCAAATGCTATCAGGCAGACAGGCTTGGTTGAATTAGAGGAAATTTAACCGCTCAATTATTTCACAGTTAGGCCTCTTAATTCAAGCACTGACTGCTCGGTATCATAGTTAAAGCCCACTGAAGGCTGAATACTACAGTATGTTTATACTGCAGACACCATTCAACTTAATATATATATATCAAACCATATATATATATCAAAGTATATTAGGGATTGAGCCTTTAAAGTGTGTTCGTGTTCACCAGTGATCCCCCAGTGATTGACAGAAACCGACTCTTGTCTACTTACCGTTTTTCTCACCATGCTCTGGCATGGATGAGGAATCTACTGTACCTGGAGTGAGCCAAGTCAACCAATCAGATTATTCAGTGACAAGACAGAAGCGTCCTTCTACAACTGATATAATGGGTTTCAAGTTATGTCTGCAACTGAATTTCTCTGCTTATAGCACTCCCAATTACAGTATATGTGTGGGTGAATTATTGATTTCACCAGTCAACGGGTGTGACAGAAAATATCATCCCTCTTTGAAAAAGTCTGACAGTAGCGCAGAAATAGAAAAACGCCTGAGGTTCACTCACATTGCTGGCTGGGGTCTGATTCGGTGGTCATCTTGACGTAATTGGTGGGCAGCAGGCCGGTGACCCCATTGGTCTCTCCTTTCCACCAATCAGGGTTGGTCTTGTCCAGGATGCTGATCAGCTGACCCTTGGAGAAGCTCAACTCATCCTGATTGGCAGCTGTATAGTCGTACATCGCGATGACTTGGCACACTGTGGGATCAGGGGCAGGTGTGTAATGAGGAGGTGAGTGGGAGAAATTGACATGGAGCATCTGACAGTTATGTAGTATCTGCCAATCATTAGGATGGTTCGGCGTACTGAATCTAAAATGGTCATCAGTTTGCTGAAAATGCCAGGATTTTATACAGTTTTATGGGATACTAACTGGACATTATTACAGTAAAACTACCAACAATGCTGTGCAATGGTAACATTTTCCAAACATAGAAAAGTACACCAGGACACTAGACACATCAGCAATTGGGTGTCAGTATGCTTCATCATGGTTCGCAAGGACAGTAGTTCTGTTAGGATTGTGTGTCTACTAATATCTGTTCACTCCCTCCATGATAGGTTAATCAATCACTCATTGCTACATGGAATTACATCATTTTATTAGTATCTTGGCATTTTAAGCATACTCGTTTCTGAGATTGCTTTGTGTAAACAGCAACTTTCTAAATCAGTGCACTGAAAAAGCCTGTTCATCAGCGGTTCTTGGCAAGGTTGTCAGATAAATCATGGCCTTGTCTTCTTAGTTAGAAATTGTGAATTCTCACTTTGCAATTTACTACAGTACAAAAAAAAAAATGTGGAAACTGAAAATAGACTAACTCTGTGCAACGATTGCTCATGCTCTTTGATTACAAATAAGAACGATGCTTGTGCTTCTACCAACAAGAGACACAAGAGAGTACTTTTATAAGCACACTCCACAACAAAACAATAAAAAAAGAAGCTGAAAGAAAAGACGTCCTGGTCAAAGTGCGGCAGCGTCACCTGGCAGAGGAGCGGGAGTGGACTTGCCGCTGGAAGGACCGAGCAGTTTGACGTGGGAGGAATGGAACCAGCCTCTCTGACGCTTCTTACCCCGAGCCTGGAGGGAAAGAGCCGGTAAAGCTAAATCTTTCACTAGACTGATTAAATTCTGCATTCTGGATTGAAAGATGAGCTGATGATTAGAGTGCTAATGCATTCATGGTCGAATCGAATACGGTACTCGTCCTTTGGGCAGAACGCTGAACCTCTAGAGTCTCAGCATTACAAGCAAAAATTGAATTGAAAAGTGCTTTACTGGGAATTTATATTCAGCACCTTCAGAAAGATTTCAACCCCCCCCCTTTTCTGCATTTTGTGGTGTTACAGCCTCGACTGTAAATGGATTATATTAGGATTTTGTTTTCTCACTAATCCTCACACAAATACCCAATATGTCAAGGTGGATTTTACATTTATTTTTAATTTATTTAATAAAAAAAACAAAAAAGCTGAAATGTTTTGAGTCAATAAGAATTTAACCCATTCACAGAGACACTCCAAATTGAGTGAAGGAACATCCAAATTGTTTGAGATGTCCTTGAGATGTCTCTACAACTTGGTTTGATCTTGGTCTGGTCGTCTGACCAAACTGAGCAACCAGGCAAGAAGGAACTTGGTCAGGGAGAAAACCCAATTACCACTCAGAGCAACAGAGCTCCTCAGCTGTGACAAGAGATCTTGCCGGAAGAACAACAGTCAGTGCAGCGCTTCCAAAATCTGGGCTGTATGTCAGAGTGGCCAGAAAGAAGCCACTGCTGAAAAACAGGCACATGACAGCAGGCCTGGAGTTTGCAAAAAGGCTCTGAAAAAGACTCTGAAAGCATGAGGCAAAAGATTCTGTGTTCTGATGAAACAAAAATTGAACTCTTCAGCCAGGATGCAAAGCCCTATGTCTGGCGGAAACTGGGAACAGCTCATCGTCCATCTAACAGCAACCCTACCACTAACTATGGTACAATGACTAGACCAAATACAGGCACATTCTTAAGGAGAACCTGCTTCAGAGTGCCAAAAACCTTAGACTGGGGTGACGATTTATGTTCCAACATGACCCTACACACAGAGACAAATAAATACTGAAAACAAGAATGTGAAAGTCCCTGAGTGGCCAAGTCAAAGCCCAGACTTGCATCCAACTGAAAAATCTGTGGAATGACTTGAAGACAGCTGTTCAGACACTCCCCATTCATCTTGCAAGTCATGGGAGAAAATCCCAAGATCCAGATGTGCCAAGGCCATACAGACATGTCCAACTAGACCCAAAGCTGAAATGGCTGCCAAAGCCAAGACTCAGAGGGTTGTACACTTATTTAAATAAGATACTATTTCTGCGTTTCATTTTCAACGAATTTGCAAAATTTCTAAAAACATGTTTTCCCTTTGTCATGGGATATTTTGAGTAGGTTGTTGACAATAAATCCCAATATTATCCATTTTGTCTGCAACACCACAAAACCCCCCAAAAAGTTGAGGGCTGAAAAACTTGAAAGCATTGCACAATTGTACAAAACGGCTAATTCCATCCTAATGCAACAACGTTAATTTCCATTTTGACTGTCTTGTCTAAACTATCGACCACTTGGCTGCTGAGTTGACTCGGCTGTCTTATTACTGCGTCTACCCATCCAGCGAGACTTAGCAGAGCCTAACCATGGGTAGAGCTGCAGCCTCAGCACAAAATGAACTGTGAGGATTTTATTGACCTCTCCCTGATGTATATGTCTGACCTATAGACAAACCATTATTAACTCCTGTAACCTCCTGTCCACCTCTCACTAGCTCTCCATTGATCTGACAGGTCTGCAGATGTCTGGTACCTTCCACCATGTGCTGAGTGTGAACGTGACTTTGCTTCTTAGCTCAGAACACACCTACAGTATACGCTGTTTGAGTGTAAAAGGAGCCTCCTCTACTTTGTCTGTCTTTCTACGAACTGTGACAACATGAAGGTAGAACTGAACACTATATATCCATCAAACCTGACCACGCCTCTAGTGTTGCAAGACAAATTTCAGAAGAATTTGTCAGTAAAGCATTACATCATATCTAATTAGGTTTCATATAATTTCGATTTTTACATCGTTTTTCCTTCACACATAGGCAGAGAAGGCCTTAAATGCAGATATTCCCCTCTAATGTACTTTGAAAATGGGCAGAAGACGTACAGTAAGAGGTCTAAGGACGAATAACTAATTCTTATGCTGTGCTCCAAGGCGCAATTGCCCTTGGACTGCACATCAGCATTAAGAGCCAAATGAGCTAATGATGGAAACCCTAGCGACTGAAATGTCAAAGCTCTAACCGTCTGAATTAAATATTATTTTTTGAAATAAAGAGAGTGCTATGACTCTTGCAGGGCCCCTACGGCTCTAACGACTGACCTGCAGTTCCCCAAGCCACCAGCCGGTGGAGTTCTTCGCCAGGACCACGATCAGTTGCCCTGGAGACAGACTCAGCTGGTGCATCGTCGGGGTGACGGTGCCGGCGACCGCCTGGGCTATCTCTGTCGACAAAACACAAACCGCCAAGGCTGAATTTAGATCAGGTAAATGTCAGAGGAGTGATGGAGCTAATCAGGGAAGATAATGGAAATGTGTGTGTGTGTTAGTGTGTGTGTGTGTGTGTCCATGAGTCTCTCTGCTCATCCTTACCAGGCTTCTTGGTTGGACCTCCAGGCTTTGTAACCTTAAATAAATAAATACATAAATGAAAAATTCAATTAAAAAAATACACAATTATCATGATTCTACTGTTGATTCTATTACACAAATTCCACATTTTAATGGGGTTAGGGTTTTTTAATTTTAATGATAAAAATACTGCAACATGCCCTTTTACTTCTATTCCAACGCTCCTCTCACCTCTGGCTCAACAGGTCTGACGTAGTTGGAGGGAAACACCCCGGTCCGGTCCCCTATGCACCCTCGCCACCACTCCCCTTCTCTCTCCGTCACCATGACAACATCCCCCTCAATAAATGTCAGGTCCCCCGCCTCCGGGCTCTCATAGGTGTACAAGGCCACGTACTCTGATTGGGGAGAAATAAGGCAGAGCCACACATCTGACTGAGTTAAGATGAGAGCGAGTGTTGTGATTAAATACAGAGAAAGAGCTTTTTTCTAGAGATAATTAACAGAGGCAAACTTTACTTACCTTCTAGCTGAGCAGAATCAGAGCTGTCAAATGCGTCCACACTAGAATGGGAACAACACACAGACAATTCACCCTCATATTCAACTTAAATGTAATGTCAGTGAGGTGTATACATGTGTGTGGGTGTGTGTATATACATGTCTGCTCTCGTGTGTGTCTTCATACTCTGTAATGCCACCCGCCTCCAAAGCGACATAGCTTTTGGGGAACCATCCCTGTGTGCCGTTGAGCTGTCCCAACCACCAGTCTTCTCTCTGCTGCAGCACGCTGATGACGTCGCCCTGGGAGAAGCTTAGCAGCGCCGTGATGACGTCACCCGCGCCGGAAGAGAGGTTAAGGTGGGTGTCTGAGGTGGCTGACCAGGAGGAGATGGCGTGGGCACGCAGAGGGGCGGAGGACTGGGGAGAGGAGAGGAGAGGAAAGGAGAGGAGAGGAGAGAAGAGAAGAGGAGAGGAGAGGAGAGGACACTGAGTCACGTAGCATATCACTGCACAAATAAATGGCTATAACTTCACCCATCTCTTTCTGACCATGAGACATAACCTACAAATGTCAGACCTACTAACATTGATGCTACCCACTGGGAGTTTGAGTTCTGTGAACGTGTGTGTGACCCAGAGAGAGACTGGCACTCCCAGTAGAGAGACGAGGGCTAAAAATACACACCAGTGCTGTTGTTGGAGCTCTGTGTGTGTGTGTGTGTGTGTGATTTTGTGCAAGTGTGTGTCTATGTCTCTGTCAGCGGCAGCGAGTGTACCCCTGCCAGACCTAATTCCTTGCCCGCCAAAGCCAGTTTATAGCCCAGATATACTGTGAGTGCAGACATCACCACACCAACAGGAAACCCAGCTAGCCTCAGGAACGAAGCTCAGGAAGCAGCAGACTATAAGCAAACTTCCAGCTCCACTGCACTATAACGAATCCTAGCAAGCCAGCAAGGAAGCCCCAGATCACGCAGACGCTCATGACATTGTTTTTCTTTGTCACTTTCCCACAGTAGATCTTGGATGACAGGATCAATGCGCTATATATAGACTAACCGCTGATTTCTTATTTTAGTAGAAATCTTCTTTAGCTACTTTGAAAAGCTTATCAGAAATGTTCTCATTTGCCCATTATTAGATGTCTGAAAGTTAACAGCAGAAGCTAAAAAGAGCAACCCTAAAAATGGAATGAATCCCAAGTTGATTCTGAATAAACCATGATTAATTAATGTACCACAATTTCAACTTAGGAGTTTGGGCATGATTTTTGACATGAGTCGGGCACTGAAGAGGTTATTTGTCCATTGAGGAGTTAAGTTTTGTAAAGAGAACTCAGTCAGAGCAACGCTTGTCTGGAGTTAAATCTAAATCTGAGACACGGAGCCAAGCTACTTCCCTCCTTACCTGGGAAGGATCTGATTGGGCGGGGACAGCGCCGTCCCCCGTCACCTCCCCATCTGGAACTCTGGGTAAAGTGAGAGAGACAAACCATGAGGGATACAGGCAATAGAAACACAGAAAACAAAACAGTACCTCCGGCATAAATAACATCACTCGAGGTTTATTTGATTGTGGCAGATTAGACGCACGATGAGCAATCACGGCACAGTCTGAGACGCTTCCCAATATAGCACACGTCCATGAAACTGTATTATGTACGGTATAGGGAAACTGAGATATAACACAGAAAATGCAATTGAGATGCCTCCATTGAATAATATAAATAATGTGATCTAATCCGAGACAGATAAAGTTTATGTTACCCTGGGTTAGGTGGCTGCGGTGGGCAGGAGGGGGCGAGCAGAGCCGCCCCTGGGGCAGAAGGGGCAGTTTCAGCGGTGGAGGGGCCGGGGGATTTCTCTGCGTAGCTCTGGGGGAACCAGCCCCTGTTGCCACGGTAACTCCCGCACAACCAGCCAGGCTCACCCACGGTGTGCTCATCCACCTGCGTTATAGAAAACACACTTATATCTTAATCACACTTAATCACGCGTAACAAGGCGACGGTAAACATGTCGCCTCCCTGATTCAGCCACCGTTTGGACCAATCAGTTGCGAATAAAATTAAGCAGCAGTAACACCCAATTAAGATACCCGACACACCCAACATGATGCTGCAGTCCACTGAGAGCGTTCGAATGTGAATGTGTGTGTGTGTGTGTGTGTGTGTGTGTGTGTGTGTGTGTGTGTCCCATACCTCTATGAGACAGTCTGCGTCTAGACTCAGCTCGTCTGCGTTGCGGGCAACGAAGGGGTACAGGGCTCTGTAGGCGGTCAGGTTGGAGGATCGCTGAGCCATCAACACCGGATGCTGTCCTCCTCTCTCCTGCTGCTCTCTCCTCCTCCTCTCCTCCTCCTCCTTCTCTGTCTGTTTCCTCTCCTCCTCCTCCGCCTCCCTCCTTCTCTTCTCCTCCTCCTCCCTGCGTCTCCTCTCCTCCTCCTGGGCCTTCTCCTGCGCCGCTCGGAGGCGAGCCTGTGCCTCCCTCTCCTCCTCCTCCCTCTGCTTGGCCCTCTGCTCCTCCAGGAGTCTCCTCTGCCGGGCCTCCTCCTCCTCCCTCTCCCTCTTCTCCTGCTCCCTCTGCTCCTGCTCCCTCCTCTCTTGCTCTAGCTTTGCCTGTCTGGGAATTGCAAATGCAAAGTAGTCGATAAAACAGCTTAGGATGCGGTAACTCAGGATTAAATGTTTTTCATTGTTATTTTTAATGTATTCTTGTGACATTTTTAGGGGAATGTTTAAGAATCTGTCCAGAAATGTGTGTTAATGTAAATGAAGGTCACGGGGGAAAATCTAAAGAAACTAGAGCAGATTCAAGTAGTGGACTATTGCTTGATCTGCTGCATGTATGTATGCAAAGCAGGGTAAGTCACATGTGCACTCACCTGGCCGCCTCTTCTTCCTCCCTCCTCCTCCTTTCTCTCTCCTCCTCCCTGCGTTTCTGCAGCTCTCTCAGTTTCTCCTCTTTGATTTTGTACAGGTCGTCCAGGACGGACTGCTGCCTCCCCTGCTTCTCCCTCAGCTCCTGATGTAATAACAGCATACGCAATGTATGAGAGAGATTTGAAACCGCAAGCCTTCACCTAGTTAGACAGCGCAAAAACATCGCCGTAATCAGTCAATCACAAAGCACAACACAACCATATGGCAGTCTTAATGCCACTCCAACCGCAAGGCAGTCATCAGTGTGTCACATTTATCAAACAAGACCATCTATTTGTACTTAATCAAGAATTTAGTATTCAAAGAGAACCACACTGTATAGAAAAAACACAAGGGTTTCAAAACTCATTCTAACATTTATGGCGGTAAGAAAAGTATAACAATACAAAAACAACCATTCCAAACATGCAGAAACAAAGGCAGAAGCCCAGTAGCCATTCACATTAGCATGCAGATATCTGTATATTGGATGAGCCGAGTACAATTTTATTCTCATTCAAACCACAAAAATTGTGCAGGTTAAGAATTCTGCGTGCGTTTTACCCTCAGGGTGCATCCTGTTTACTCACGGAAAACACGCTAGAACAAATCCCATGGAGAGAAACAACAAAGAAAAAGGGAGACATGGTACCAAAGCAGAGCTCCAGTTAAACATGAGTAAAATGAGAAAAAAAAAGGCAAAAGATGAAGAAAACAAACAGATCGAATCAGCGCAGGATAAAAAGAAGAACAAGACGGAAACTGTGACATAAGGGAGGGAAAAGAAAACAAGAGGTAAGATGAAAAAAAAAAAACAGAAGTAGGAGGGGAGGAGTGAAAGATGGGTGGAAGGATAACCTTGATGAGAAGGAAGAGCTGGCTGAGACAGGCCAGCAGAGACAGAAGGCCCCGCAGGACACAGTCGTCCATATCCCCAAACTACAGCAAGAAACACAGAGGGAGCGACGAGGGAGGGAGGAGAGGGGATGGGATGGGATGGACAGAAGGCGGGAGAGAGGAAGAACGGAGATAATGAGTGCGAAGAAGACAGGAAAACGGGGGGTAAGTTGTAGGGAGGATGACACGAGAGCGGAGGCAAGGAGAGGGGAAGCAGGAAGGGAAGAAGAAATAAATGGGGCGGAGAAAAGACAAATGTGGAGGTGTAAGACAGAAGAAGTACAGGATGGGAGACGCCGAGGGAAAAGAGAGGAAGGAGAGAAAAAGAGAGAGAGGTTAAAAGCTTAAAAACGCACGGTTAATCACAGAGAAAAAAAGTGAACAAAGCAAAAGAGAAAAGAACAGTTTTAGTATCGGAGTATTATTAGTATCGGATTCTGTGAACAATAGATTATGAAGGAGGATGGGGATCATTCTTCAGATGGGTATCGAGTTAACAAGCTTTTGTGCCAACGAATGTGTGCGTCTGTGTTTGTGTGTGTGTGTGTGTTAACGGTTAGGTAACAAGGTTTTCTTTGCCTTGAGGAGTGAAATCCTAGAGGCACCATGACCAGTTGAACAAGATTTCACAACAACATTTTGAGTGTGAAATTCCCTGTTTTTATTCCATTCCAATAAGCCGGCACTCTAGGAAAGCACAAACTTATGTATTTATATCTTTTATTTATTTAGATGTTTTATTTAGATATTTTATCTTTCTTTTTTCTTTTTAATGTCATGTTATGAGTTGATGATGTCATTTTACCTGACAGATTATGCATTTTTTATGTTTTATGTGAAGCACATTGAATTTGCCTTGCGTATGAAATGTGCTATATAAATAAAGTTTACCCTGCCTTGTACTGGCTTCTAGTCTGGAATATTGCTCAAATATGACATACACTCTTCTTGCTCTAGTCTATTTTGTTGTACTGTACTGTGCTTATCTAAATTGCTCTTTTAGTCATCTATGACTTGTAAAATGCAAGGTTAATATGATATGCACTGGCCTGTGGTGGCCTGGTCTGGACTGAAGTGGTCTGTGTTGAACTTAAATGGTCTGTAACAAACTAAACAAGTATGTACTGGTGTTAAGTGGTCGGTTTTAGTCTAAATAGGTTTGTACCGGCCCAAATCTATCCTGAACTGGTCTGTGGTGACCGCTGACCTTGAGCTCCTTGTTGTACTGCTCCATCTGGGCCAGCTTGTCGGTGGTCTCCCTCTCCAGAGTGTCAAGCTGGTCCTTCAGTCTGCGGCAAGTCACGCCTTTCTCCGCCACGCTCCCATTCAGAGAGGTCAAAGTCACCGCTACGGGGCAAAGGTCAAAGGTCAGAGACGACTGAGAGAAGTCATATACTCACTGACTGAAATACATACATGCTGTGTGTGTCTGTGTGTGTGTTTGTCGCTTTGAAAGCAGGCATTTGTCACCCACAAGGGAGGTTGTTGAGGCCAATGCTGCGTAGCCTCTCAGTCAGCCTCTGCTGTTCTGGGACCAGCTGGGAGAGCTTCCTCTGCCAGTCCTATGGCAGGCACACACATACACACACACACACACACAAACACACACACACACACACACACACACACACACACACACAGGGGAAGAAGAGGGAAAGCAAGAGAGAGAAAACAAGAGAGAGAAAACAAGAGAGAGAAAACAGACTCAAAAAACATTCATGGGAATAACTTTAGGGAAGCAGGCATTTCTATGGAGCAACAGGTTTGACAAAGAGGGAGTGAGAGCAAGATAACTACATTTCTTCTAACCTCAAACTGGAGCTGCAGCGTGTTGATCTCAGAGATTCGAGCGTCCCTCTTCTGATTGACAAGGTCCAGCTCGGCCTTCTGAATCCGCCTCTTGCTCTGGGCGTCACGGAGACGGTCTGAGATCTGCTTGTGCTTGTTGCCCTGGGAGACCGGCCGATTGACAGCAGTGTTTACCCAACGGACCCCATGCCTTCATAAGATTGCAAGAGAGCGTGTGTGTGTGTGTGTGTGTGTGTGTGTGTGTGTGTGCTTTCTCACCACAGCCTCCAGCTCCATCTCTAGACTCTTCTTTTTGGCCCTGAGTCGAGAGATCTCTTCCTGCTCCCCTTCTCTCCTCCTGCCCAACTCCTCTTTCTTCCCTCGCTCCCAGTCCTCCCTCCGCTGGCGCTCCAGCTCCTGCTTCGCCACCTGAAAGAGAAAGAGAGAGAGACGGAGAGATGGGAGAGAGAGAGAGAGACACACAAAAGCTCCCCATGAGTGCATATCATCCCTCATTTTCTCTGAGACTCATTAAAGTACTAAAAAAATAATGTTTTTATCACAGCGCTGTACACAGCTCAATTTTTTAAAGCTGCACATTTCATAAAGGTCACCAGACGCAGTGATCCGGACACTGTATTTACAAGCAAACAAACAATCTAATGACATGGCGCAGTGCAGCAGACTGACAAAGTAGTGGTAACACTTTTGGAACAACGAAGAAACTCATTTCATGGTAAACCAAATGAAAGAATTGAACATGCTTGTTGTTGATGTTCGAAAAGATCTCGACCAAAATACATTCCTTCTGCCTGATTATTAAATGAATCCATTACTAGAGAAATCAAACCATGAAAATGTTTTAATCAAAATATTGCCTTAAGCAGATTAATCCCATACTCGATGTCTCACAGAGTGGTAACACCTCCCACTCACCTCCTTCCTCTCCAGCTCTCTCAGTCTCTCCTCCTCCTTCTGTCTCTCCATCTCCCTCTGCCTCTCCATCCGCCTCTCCTCCTCCAGCCTCCTGCGGTTCTCCTGCTCCCTGGCCTCCCTCTCCCTCCTCTCCTGAACGTCCCGCTCCTCTCGCTCCCTCCTCTCCCGCTCCTTCCTCTGCTGCTCCTCCAGAGCCAGCCGCCGTTTCTCCAGCTCGGCGCTGCCCCGCGCAAAGTTCGCCTTCAGCTTGTCCTCGAAGGACACTAGGGGCAGGAGGAAGAGGAGGAGAGAGGTGTGACAGAGGGAAGAGAGGAGACATAACCTCAAAACAAAAAGTGTAATAGCGCTGCATACCGCCGCTCTTGGTCTTTTGTACAGGTTCTATCTCTGCTGTCTCTATTAAACCAGGAGTTATGTAGGGCCCCGTTCCATTAACAAGCTCACTGCACTTGACTCCACCTCTGAAACAAGGACAAAAAAAGAGAGTTAAGTGACAAAGTGACAGAGATAAATGATGAGGGATAAATGACAAGTGACAGCGATAAATGACGGTTGTATTTCACTGAGGAATCCAATGGTCAACCAAATTGCTTATTGTGTGAATGTAATCTCTGTGTGTGTGTGTGTGTGTGTGTGTGTTACCTGAGAGAGGGAGGCACCAGGTCTTGAGGCAGTGTGAGGGGCAGAGGGCGGCCCGTCTTGGCCATGTCCACCAGGTGCATGGCCAGAATGAACTCATCAGCTCTCAACTGACCATCCTTATCCACATCAGCCAGGGTCCTGCATACACACACACACACACACACACACGCACACACACGTTCAACATAGAAAAACACACTTCAACATAGTAAAACACAGACGATACGCACATTACAACACAGAGAATTCCACAATACTCAAATGTTCTTTTGCAAAATTGTCCACCAAATTAAAGATGATATAATGTCTAATTGGGATGCTGATGCTAAAATGTTCCCACTTTTGTTTTCCATTGACCTATTATTATTTACTAAATAATTGATAACTGCGAAGAGACCATTGCCATGGTAAGCCATGTGAGATATTAATTTATCAACCAATCAGAGCATTAGATCATTATATAAAATTCAAAACATGTTCTTCTTTTATGATTTGAAGAATGCACACACAAGCTTATGAATGGCTACTAGCTGAATCATACATACATGGATACATACACACACACACACACACACACACTCAAACTCACCAGATGGTAGCTAGCTGAGTCTGGGTCAGGTTGGAGGCCATCAGCGCATTTCTAACCTGAGGTCCTGAAAAGCAGAAATCAAATCAGAAATAACAGCAGAGTGCTCGTGTGTACTTATGCGTGTGTGATGTGTGTGCGTCTGTGTGTGTCTGACAGCCAAGTTCTGTCAAGTGTGGTTGAGAGCAATCAGGAGAGTATGTAAGTGTGTGTATCTGAATTGAAAATGATTAAGAGTGCGCTCTATCAAACTAAAAACGAAGACGTAGCCACTCGTGAGCAGCCGAGCAGTCCAGTGAACCGCGTGTGCATTTATGTGTGTGTGTGTGTGTGTGTGTGTGTGACCCACCTGACAAGTAGCCACTCATGAGCTTGTCTAGTGTGTTGAACTGTTGACGGTACTTGAGTCTTGAGGCCTGCGGAACGGCCCAATCACACGAACCCGTCTTAGGAGAGTTACTGGCCAACGAGGTGGTGGAGGAAGAGTTGGAACTATAGTGAGAGAGAGAGAGAGAGAGAGAGAGAGAGAGAGAGAGAGAGAGAGAGAGAGAGAGAGAGAGAGAGAGAGAGAGAGAGAGAGAGAGAGAGAGAGAGAGAGAGAGATCAATACACCAGGACGTCTGTCTCCTAAAGGCCAGCAACAGCCAGTGATTCTAGGACATTACACTATGTGGTCAGCTTTCCCTCTCTGCATGGCATTCAATCCCTTGCTTAAAGCCACTAATTGCTTAGAGACTCCCCGGTGTTATTTCTCAGCTCTTAATTAGCCGAGGAGGAAGACGGTGCAAACTGCCACATAGACATGCCTCTCTGAAACAAGACAGTCCTGTACACTGTACACCCCGGCTATGCTAATCAGCCATTCTGTTTTTATTGGAAACAATGCCTGTGCAAGAATAGCTAGCTCATAAGCTGGGTTGGTGATGTTCATTTGAGAAGAATGTTTTGTTTCTTCTTTTTTCATTCATTATAGCTGGGTGGAAACTCTCCACCCAGCCACTCCCCTGGGAGAAGTAAGAGGTTTCAGAGAGACAATGGGAGAAGGGGTGTGGGATCCTCCCTTTGCCCAAGGGCCTTTCTGTGTGTGTGTGTGTGTGTGTGTGTGTGTGTGTGTGTGTGTGTGTGTCTGTGTGTGTGTAGGTGGGTGTGTGTGTGTGTGTATGTGCGTGCGTGCAAATGTGTGCATTAGTGCCACCACCTAGGGCTGTGACTTTCCCCCATATTAAAACTTTGTATGGGTCGGGAAACAATAACAAGCAAGAACAATGTGTGTGTAGCACGATGTGAGGGGATATCATGTCTGGGGCTGGCAGGTTAAAGTGATACGGGCGGTAGCTGGATCAACCTGTACATGACTTCCTAGCACACTAGTGCCCATATTGACACTGTCCTTGACACCACCATCACCATCTGCCCCCAGGTCCAGGGTTTTTTTCTATGCAGCACTGGGACATTCAAGCGAAGACAGAATCAATGAAATCAGATACGACCACTGTCCTTTACCCAACCCACACAAAACACCAACATGAAAAGGATCGATGACATGAGATACTGCTATTGTCTTGCTGCATGGGCTCCGGTCATTACTGAAACCGCACAAAACACCCAGACACAGGTTTCTTGTTTATTCACTCCCAATTACTTTCCACCAATGTAGCTATTCTGAATAGAGATGAAGTGCTTTGTGCAAAGGCACTGATGCAAGTCGGAGTGTAATTGATGCAGAACCACTAACCCCTCCAGTCACTGACAACATACCTGACACCAGCACATATGGGTAAAATTGACTTCAAGTGGAGAGCGTTTCATGTGATAAAACCCGCTGACTGACGAGTGTTAGTACATAGTAAGTGATGTCTCTTTAACTAACTGTACAGTACATCGCCTCGAGTCAAATCTGACTTTCTCTATGATCCTGCACCAGATCCTCAGTTTTTGAAGTGCAAATACGTCTAACCTGCTTCCTTGTTTCATAGAACACATCCTTCAACGCAAGTATTATTTTTCTTGCATTTTAACACAGATGGAAACCGCATAGCGATACAATGACCTCCCCACTTAAGAATGTCATTTGTTTCCTGTTCCTCGTCTGATGTTTGCGACTCAAAACAAGTCCACTTCCCGTTGCAGCTGACTAGAACATTTGACTCCAAAATCCTTCCTGCTCTGTCTGTTATCTTACTGTATCATCTCTGCCCGCATTCTGATCCTCCACCCTTCCCTGCAAAGTCTCTACTTCTTCATAAGCTCTGAACTACTGGATTGGTCGTGCGTGACTTACACCAGTCTTTATACCAGTCTTTCACTCAAAATCACTGCACGATAAATGGTGCATCTCAGAAATCCATGCAGCACCCATAAAACTTACTTAGAAGTGACTTGCTTGATCTTTAATTTATGCTTTAACAGAAACCCTTTGAGAGTCTGTGGTGTTTTGGAATTGGCTGCATCAAAAATGCACATACATGGGCCTTGCAGAAAATACACAAACAAGAGTGGTTACTAGGTGGCTGCTGATTAAAAAGAAAGGATCTTATTGATCAGCTGTACATATGCTAGCAAATCCTAATGTTGCAAGTACTTGTAAACAACATAGACCCACATCCAAGTATACAATGAGCTGAATTCTTCTTGCATCTAGTTTGGAGGGAATTTTCCTGGTCATGGACAGTTTTGTGTACATTTTTATATACATTTCTTTACTCTCTAGGTCTCACCTGCTGGATCCAAGGTCTAGCAGAGAGTTGGCCTTGGACATGCCTGTTGTTGGAGAAAACACCATGGGAGAAGAGAAACCGGAGAGAGGGAGCGCTGGGAAAAGAGAGGGTTTGGGGGCAGGAAAAAGGCAATCAGTGGTTAAATATTCAAGGTTAGATGAGGAAAACTACCTGAAAAAATAATGTGTGCATGCTTACTTCTGGGTATTCCTCCAAATACATATGTTCATGTGCATTTCTTATGCAATCAATCTCTGACATATACTGTAGCCCTGCAGAGTACAGCTGCCCTTGAACGTGTGTACATCTAATCTTATCTCCTCGTACTTTACAGTCGCGGCACACAGAGCTCCAGCAGCAAGGTTATTGACGTCTGGCTATAAACAAAGCTATTGCCTTTTTGTGAAACCCTGTGCTAAAGAGGGTTAGTCTCAAGAGCTATGGCACTGCCTTTCATCAGCAGAGAGAGAGGGAGATAAATGTAAATGGACTGCATTTATATAGCGCTTTTCTAATCTATCGACCACTCAAAGCGCTTTATAACAATGCCTACATTCACCCATTCACACACACATTCATACACCGATGGCGGCAAGCTACCACACAGGGTGCTGGCGCAACCATCGGGAGCAATTTGGGGTTCAGTATCTTGCCCAAGGACACTTCGACATGCGGACTGGAGAGGATCGAACCACCGACCTTCTGATTAGTGGACGACCTGCTCTACCTCCTGAGCCACAGCCGCCCCACAGATAAAGAGACAGGGAGCACCAAATGATATCAGAGAGTAATTTCATACTCGTACTCATTAGATTTCTCATTTCACAGCAAAAAAAACCTCACTTGAACAGGAACAGAGTGAGAGGAGAGAGAGCAAACAAAGGACAGATGGAGGAGGTGAGGGATGGAGATGAAAGCAAGAGAAATAAAGACAGAAAATTGACAAAATGTTTATGTACGCACAACCACACAGCATATCAATGGACTTTCTCTTTGATATCTAAAAGGTACAGCATCTGCAGGAAAGAATGTGGCGATGGTAACTACCCGTCTCCTTGGTGATGACAGGAAGCTCTTACTGCAAACCCCGACATGAACACACACACACATGCACACTTCCATATGCAGCCTACTGCATGTATTAACTTTGGATCCATCGCAGATGTAGCAATCCTCAGGGGGTAGATAGATAAGTCGCACTCCTGTTGCATGTATAACACATATTGTATTAACAAAGCATCACTAACGCTCACAACCTGAAGACCTGAAACTAACACAACAAATATCACACACCAGGGGCCTTATGTATCATGTCAAATTTTGAGTGCATTCACCACTAAAAATGTATCTATACAAAAAGATGGGAACATGCATACGCACATTTATTCTCTGATTCATAAAACACTGATTGTGTTGTGTGCAAGGCCTGTATTTATGTTTCCAGTTATAAAGCAACAGTGGTGGCATATGGATGAGCTTAATATCTACGCCCATTCAATTCCCACAGTAGTATACATATAAGATGCAACAGATACTTGACTAGCAGGAGGCATGAACAGTCGCATGCCCTTTTCATTACATTTCTATTGAAAGGTTCTGAAACATAACCATACATTCGGACTCTTAACCCCTCAAAATGGAGATCATGTTTGGAAGGGTCAGTGCTTATTCACAATTCAGAATTAGTCTTCATACGTCTGAAGAGCAGATCAATCAGTTTCCCTCTGCAGAACCCACCTGCAGTGTTGGGGACAGGTGACGGGGTGAGGAGGTTGGCATTGCCGTTGGACAGTCCGGAGTTTCCGAGGCTGGTGATGAGGGGCAGAGTCATGGGCGTCGGCAGCAGGGGCTGCACACAGGGCATGGGGGGGTTGACCGGGATGGGTGTCAGGAGGGGCATGGCTGAGATAGCCGACATGGATGGCATGCCAACTGACAGGTTTGGCATAGAACCCATTCCTATGAGGAGGAAAAAAAACACAGGAGGAGATGAAGGGGAAATCAAAAGCACTGCTTCAAAAGACTGAAATGAAGAGTTATTTTGCAAAATGGTATATTTTCATGAAATTCACTGTAGCAATTCCAGTCTGTAAAAGTGTTATTTTGTCAAATCAAGGACTTAAATTGCCCACTATTCTTTGAAAGCTACCATTATTTTGTAAAATCAATCATTTTGTAAGAGTAGGTGCTCCTTTTTCAGAAAGGTAAATATCTCATTTTGGAATAAAACTCTTCAAGTGCATCATTTCCCTTTTCTTGACATTTGAAGAAAAAACATTTATGAGCGGTCAGGTTGTAGAGTAAGGAATTAAAATGTGGCAGTTTTGAAACTGGAATGCGGCTGTAATCTCTTAGCAGAGGAATTTCTACCGAAACGTGTTGATGATGTGATGTTTGAGACAGGATTGCAGATGGGAGGCTGCTTCATTATGACTGGCAGAGAGGGGGGTAAGCCCCGCCCCTGCAGCTTGAGCTTGATGAGCTTCATGGCGATGGAGAACTCCAGTCTATCCATCTTCCCATCACTGTCCATGTCAGCTAGGTTCCTGGAAAAGAGAGAGAGTGGGAGAGAGAACTGAGGTATAACAGCATGATTTGTGATCTGACAAAACTGCAAGGTACAGGAGAGATCAATCTATTTCAAAGCAAAGTGGGCAGTCCACTCGTATTTCTTCTTTACTGAGGCGATAGAAAAGCTGAAAATGACACAGGGGACAAGGCTGTGGTGGGATTGGATCCTAGGCAACACAGAGAATTCAGTTACTTCCAAGAGTTACACACTTATATACCAATTCACACACACACACACATATTGTCTGGAGCCCAGATTTTACATCCTGCCTTCAGATGACTGGGAATGTGATGAGTACCGCTCTGCTCTAATTACAGTACACACACACACACAGTTTATAGTGTCCAGGGTGGGGCAGGCTGTTCAGGAAGTCAGCCCTCAACAGGAAGTTCAAAGTGGGCTGAGGGGGGCCTTATTGGTCCTCTATGGACAAACCCTCTCCTGACTAAAAACAAAGGGGCACTGGACCTACTGACCCACTTGCTTTGGCTTAACAACACACAGATTTTAGGGTGAAGTCTCATTAAGTCATCGGTTGGTTCCTTACCAGATCTCAGCCAGGACCGGAGCAGGCAGGCCAGACTGGAGGAAGAATTTCCTGGCCTGCTCTCCTGCAGACAGACAAAAACACTGGGGTTAAGAGAGAAGGGCAGGTTTCTGGTCTTATGTCACTTAACAGTCGCTCTTTATACCCTGTTAGCAAGTTATTAGTCTGTTTGTTATGATTTTGCAGCCTACCTGAGACATAGCCGAGGATGGGAGTGAGGGAGTCGAACTGTTTATCGTGTTTCCCCCTCTCTTCTGGAGTGATGGCCCACATACTGGCTCCACCTGGACATGCAGGAGGAGAGGAAGAGAAAATCCTGACTTCTGATACACCTCTCACAACAAAACAGAGGAAAAAGTAACGAAAAATCACAGCACCAACACACTCACAAATGCAAATTTGCATTCTGCAGCCGCCAAACATTCATAAATGTGATAATTCTGGGAGAAAGAAACAAAACAAAATAGACAAACATGTACTCCACCCTGCGGTGCCATAAGCAGGGAAGGAGAGAGAGAGAGAGAGAAAGAGAGAGGGGGGGGGGAGAGGGGGGGGAGAGAGAGACAGAGAGAGAGAGTGAGAAAGCGAGACAGAGAGCGAGACAGAGAAAGAAAAACAGAAATTTTCAAACTGTAATGTGTAGACTATACTCCACCCATCAAGACGTACATACACACACATTCAATGAAGGTCCCCAAAGCACAAATGCTAATACAGAATCCAATATATCTTTTTACTTCACCCACCAAAAAGTCTGCATAATTTCCATCCCAAATGAGATATCCCCCTCAGATGAAACATCTCTTAACCAACTCCCGACAATGATTAATGTATAAAAGTGTCCAGTCAGCTTCTTTCACTCTGCTTCCACTCTTGCATATCTCAAGGTAAGTTGAGGGTAGGCCATGAATTAAATATGAAGTCAAATGTGCTGCGTGAGGCGTATGAGACTCAATTCTTACTCAACTTAATAAAAATTCTTTAATAGAGGGGGAGGAATATATTAGCATTAGAGTCCATAATTAATTAATCATAAGGGTGCCTGTGAAATTAAACAAAAAAAAAAAAAAAAAAAATCATACTAATCTGGCTGAGAGTCTCACAACATCATAACACTGGCGGTTCAGTCAAAGCCTTTTCCCTCTTTCTTCACGCTGGGTTGATTTGAAACCTCTGACCCCTCTGAGATTATCACTTCAGAATAAGAAGAGACGACTCAAAGGCTGCGCAGACATCAAGCGCGGATTGGTCTTTCCATACAGCAGAGACTGACTGACAGCGCTGCAGCGGTATAATGAATTCAGACGGGAAATATCCAAGACTTGGCTAATGAGTTCCGACAGCTGGAATAGAGAGGCAGAGTGGGATATAACAAATGGATTGAGACAAGAGTAGCTGGGTGACAGTTGTGTTGGAAGTGTAAACTACAATCAGACAGTAGAATAAGTTGGCTCGAGTGTAATAGAATTGGACAGTGTTAACGGAGCAATATGGATAATTACAGTGACACTTTAATATATACAGACAGTGGACACAACCGGAAAAGAAATGCTGAGACTTCCTCTCTGGCCAAATGGGCTTCAACCCTCATGCCTGCTCACGTCTAAACCAGCTCTACCTCGGATGCTCAACAGGTACAGACGAGCCTGCCCGACGCCAGCAGCTGTTACCATAGCGACCAGACTGGGACAGACCTCAAACAAAATGTTGACAAAGATTTTTCCACAACAACATGATTTTAGACACTTTCAGTTTGTGGACAATCTGGCCTCAAATCACCCTCAGATGTTGCTAACAGAAGATTTCTTAAACAGGAGGTTAAATCTCTCAACTTGTCCCATAAACATCAATAATGGGACATGGAATGATGTTGAGAAACATCGAGGGCAGACTGAGATTGAGAGATCTCCCTTCTTCCTTATCTCTGGTAGATATAAAAGATTCACAGTAGGAATGAAGAGCTAGAGTTGGAGGGGGAAAAAAATCTTAAAGTAATAATAATACAGCATATTTTTAGTTAGGATGCAATTCTTTGGGCTATTACGGGGTCTGTTTCTTTATGCAGACATGGTATCCAGGCTGTAATTTATTCACCATGTACAGGAAATACCACTCTGCCCATGATGGAACTTCCTCCCTGACGCCAACACAAACACCCCGCCAGCCCTTGCCTGACCACACACACACACACACACACAAACACACACAAATCTCAGAGGAATGACACAATGGACCAAGGAGCTCAAAACAGAGTGTGTGCTCCTCAGACTGGCCTAGTGTATGGTTGCCACTGTATTTGGCCGAGAGATTAATTTAGATTAGTTAAAGGGAAAAAGATGATCCTTCATAGCATTTCTGGTGTTTTGTCCATCAATCTCCCTTTAATGTTGTCGGTATGAACAAGCACATGTTTCAACATCCTTGTGACAAATACAAACAGAAACTGTCATTGCCAGCTGTTCACCATGATAAAGGTCTGTTTTGTCAGCAAACACACCTCTCGGCCAATCACCTTGAGGCGGTTTCAATATCTAAACAAACCCGCTCTACCCCAAATCACCACGGTAACACCTGTTAAGGTATATGCTTTTCCCCTGACAGCACCAGTGTTAGCAGCTCGCAGTGCCTGACCTACTTTTGGCATCGTCAGCAAAATGCGCACATAAAAAGGGAGAAAGTAATTAATCTTGTACAGAGATGTGAGTATTCTTCACATTGTCTCGTTGCCTTTGACAGACCTCTTTTAGAAGCTATTGTGAGTGAGAGAGGGAAGCGATATTTAGCACAGCGCCGGTGGGACATGTAGCTAGCATGGCCACATACTCTGGGCTGTCAGTTGATTCAGCATGCGTATCAGCGAGGGCAGAGCGCTCTGTGAAGAACTGGGGCGCAGCAAAGCTCCTTACACAGCAACGGCAAAAACCACAGGGGCCCTCTGTGAATTGATGCTTGGGCTGGAAACATATGGCCACTCAATGTGAGACCAGATAAAAAGGTGCCAAATTTCAGAATTTGTAGCACATAAAGAACAAACAATAAAGAGTCAGTGAGGCTCTATATTTGGCCTTTAGAAATGGCCTTTGTTCATGCAGGACAATGGAATAACGAAGAGACACTTCACTCTGAAATAAATACAAGAGTTTGGTCGGCAACAAGGTTTCTATTATAAAGAATCAGCAGTCTGGCCGTAGAATTCGGTGCTGCTGTATGTTTTTGTTGCATGTTTGAATTGCTTTTAGTGGTATTCTTGTTGTTGCTGATGTTATTTATGCTATTTGCTGTCTCCAAGTCCTTGTGTGTATCCATCCGGCTTTTTCAAAATTACTGTTTTTATTGCGTTTTCTGTTGCCTTCAGCAAACTCCTTGCCTTCTTGTCTTGTCACCCTGTTTCTTCCCAATCTCCCATCAAGAGGCTTTTTGCCAGGCTGTCACTGTAAATAAGAATTTGCTCTTAATCGACTTGCCCATTAAATAAAGGGTTAAATAAAAATTACATACCCACCCCATCCTACATGTGTCAGCCGAACCCAACACACACTGTAATACGGCCGCTATGAAGGCTGCAAGCAGCACATAAAATGGCTTTCTGTACAACAACCTAGAACAGAAACCCTCAGCGAATACACAGGGGTCCTTCAGCCAATATTGAGACAATATAACACAGAGTCCGACGACGGAAAAAAAAAGAAGCTACAGTATACAGTATCCTCTCCTGTGATAGATTCCACAGCAGCAACGCCTGTGCAGAATTTAAAACAACGGTACAAGAGTTCACCTCCTCAGCAGCTACAGCGCAGAGAGCCTTCCCCTTGGAGAGCTTCACTTTCCTTTATCAGCGTGTGTGCTGTTGTCTAGGTGTTGTACAGCCTCTTACGAGACACTTCAGTCAAACCTCCAGACACCCAGCCCCGGTCTACTGGGGGAAACCATATCGCTGCTTCCATAACTATTTCCATATCAAACGCTTCACCCGGGGAAGACAAGTTGACGTTTCAGATAGCGACAGCGGTTCACCAGTCTCCCCGCACTGCAGCGTTTCAGTCTACACACACCTCATCTGCTCTGGGACGGTTGCAGACTGTGCACCTGTTTTGGAGAATTCGAGACTAATGACTTTACAATTGGCTCATTGAGGCTTAATCTACTCATATTAGTGGGAGTGCAATAATGCAAAGAGCTCTGCCTCCCATGCTTTTCCATGGAGTAACTCATCGCAGGCAAATGTTGTTTTTCTGAATTGCTTTATCCCAGGGTTTATCCACTGGGATGTGTCACTCTTACTGGATGAGATTAAAGCAAAGGGTGTAGTCTGGGGGTTGGCAGTTTGTTACACTGCAGACTTAGTCATGTGGACAAGATGTAGCCTACCCTTCACACACACACACACACACACACACACACACACACACATCTCTGAGGCATTTCCCATAGGGGGCCTTAAACAGAGAGAGCGGCAACTACTCTTCTATGATCAAAGGCCGCAGACAAGAGGATTAACATGCGCTCTCTCACACACACACACACACACACACACACAAACACACACACACACACACACACACAGACAGGCACACGCGCACACACACACACTCACACACACTATTGAGCAATTCTGTCCACATCAATCTTGCACAAGGACAAAACAGATGCATCACCTCCAAGACTGAGTATAGCACCAACAGAGAGTGTTTACGGGCACACACACCTACACACACACACACTTACAGCGGTTACCACTCTTTGACGAACAAAAATCTCCATCTTACCAAAATCACTCAAAAGACTTACATCAATTAACTCTTCATAATTAGCAGTGATTAGTTGTGCTTCAGATTTCCTCAAGCCCTGTTTGCCAATAAGTTTCTTTGAAAAATGTCATAGGATCAAAGTGTTGGGTGCAGTAGAGAGTCTGAACCTTCACTCCACTGCCAGATCAATATTTCATTAACACATCTCACACAAGAGAGAGGGATCAGTCTTATCTTCACTACACCCCACAGCTTATGGTGGTGTCACACACACACACACACACACACACACACACACAGGGAGCAAAACCACCAAAACAGACATAGCTTCATTACGCACAAACACATAGTTCAGTCTTGATGAGAAGAGAGAAAGAGAGAGAGAGAGAAAAATTAAGTTTGAGAAGGGGCACAACACAACTGCCTATTAGTCAGCTCTCTCTCTCTCACTCTCTCTCTCTCTCTCACTCTCTTCCTCTCCCATCCATCCATCCCAGTCTTATCAGTCCTGTCCATTCCTCCCCAGGACACACTAGAAACACATACCAACATGCTAAAACGCACAAAGTGCACACTTGCCTCTCATATGCAGACAGACAGCACACACACACACACACACACACGCACACACACACACACACAGAGTGTTGTTCTCACCATTCATGGCTGCAGGTGGAGAGCACGGGCAGAGGGAGGTCCTCTACTCAGCTGGCTAGCTCTGAGACATCTGCAGAGAAAGAGAAAGAGAGAGAGAGAGAGATGTGATTGTGTGTGTGTGTGTGTGTGTGTCACAGAGCAAGGAGTATGAGCGTGTATAAGACCGAGTGAGGAGAGTATGTGTGTGTGTGTGTGTGTGTGTGTATGAGGAAGAGAGACGGTGGGAATAGAAAGGATATGAATGCGAGTGAGAGAAAGAGTGAAAAATCACATCTCCCTATTAACAATGCAAGGAGGGCACACTGAGCGGCTTACACCACGAGGAGCGAGAGAGCGAGAGAGCGAGAGAGCAAGGGAGGAGGAGAAATAAAGAGCGAGAAGGGGGTGACATAGGGACAAAATGACAGACAGAGAGAGAGAGAGAGAGAGAGAGGGGGGGGGGGAAAGGTGAGGAGAAAAGGAAAGAGTTAGAGATGGGAGGACGACAGTGCCAACAGGGGGAAGTAGACGAGAAGGAAAGCGAGGGATGCAGCGGAGAGAAAAATGATGGAGGTCGAGGGAGGAGGCAGCATTTATCATTGTCTGCTCTCAGATCACATGTGGCGGCTTAAGCCAACAGTCTCTTTCAATTCTCTTTATTTCTCCGCTGTTGAATTGTCTTTGGCATTTGGTTGTTTATGAAAGTACCATCCGCCTTGTTAGAATTCTCTCTCTGTGTGGCTTCTTCTCTTGGTTATTAGGGATGCAAATATGCCTGAATACAGCAACATGAACATCCAGGGCAAATTACATAAAACTTGCACAGCAATATGCCCGCATGTACTCACATCTGCATGCATAAGTGTACAAACACACACACAAAATAAAGATTTATGACCCATTTGAATGCCTAAGTAGAGTCCCCTCTGCCTCCAACCACTGTGGCCATTCACACATCCCGCCTCAAATCACTTAACACTTTGTTAAACCTGCTGTGTGTGTGTGTGTGTGTGTGTGTGTGTGTGTGTGCAAGTGAGCTCACAGCAGAACAACCCCTAATCACCCTGCCTCCATGCTCCTGCTCTGTCCTCCGTTCTCACTGACATTTTACATGCCGCATACATATTCTCATTTGCATGTGATTGGAATTTATCGGGGGGTGATTTCCATCCCGCAGTGTGGAACATGCGGCCGGCCAGCCTGGCCCACCTGATGAAAATTCTTCTTTGGGATCTGTGGCAGAGTCCCAAAGGGGAGAGGGGACAGATGAGAAACCATGCATGAAATACTCTTAGATTGGAATATGAGCCATACTGTGTGTGGCTTTCCATATTTCAGTAGCACAAAAATACTCTGCAGGCGGAGCTTCCATCTTTCTTGCTGTGCATCCTCGCCTCTCCTCTTGAATTTTTCTCGCGATTAATACTCTTCCTTTGCTTTGCTTCTGTTGCTAAATTACTGTTCAGTTTGCTTTGCCATTGCAGTATTCTCCTCATCTCTGTATCTACTTCTGTGCCACACACATTCACCCTTCGTTTCTGTCTCCTCCTCACACTGAACATGCAGTTTGTTCTAGCAGCACATTTTCCCCTTTTCACTCCCTGCTCAATTTCTTGTTCTTTTCTGTCATTCTAGCATCTCTCTCTCTCCATCTTTTGCTCTATTGTCCAGATTCTATTAGTCCCTTCACTCAGAACTACCCCTCTATTTCCCCTCGTTTCATCTATCCATCCATCGCAAGCAAACAAACAAGCAAGATTCCTCTTCGGCTGTGATTCTGGTCAGGTCCAGCCAATCTCCCCCCTGCCTCTCCACATCCTTCTTTCCCAATCTTTTTCCTCACTTCACGCTCCACTCCATCGTTTCCTCCTATTTCTTATTCATCCCTCACTCTTACATCTATCCTCTCTGAAATGACTCCCACCCAGCTCCCTTCTCCCCTTCGGTTCCCATTACGCCATCGCTTCATCGTTGGTTTCCCTTCTCCCTCACTCTCTTCTCATGTGAATTCCTGGAGGGGAGAGTGTGGTTGTTGTAGTATAAATCATTCTCTGTGCATACCGACAATGCCAATTACTTAAGAGCAATGAACCGCTCTCTCGAGTACGGTGTGTGTGTGCATGCACTTGAATATGTGTGCTAGTGCATGCTCACACACACACACACACACACACACACACACAAGTAATAAGTGACATGTACACAAGTAAACAATAGTGACATACAAAGACCAAAACCACAAATCCACTTTCTAAAATTAAAACACACAAATACTATGCATAACAAGAGCAGCTGTGACTCAAAGAAATAAGTAAATAACACCGATGAGAACAAAAAAAGAGCCGAGACTCAACACTGGGCTGATTCAGCATGAGCTTTCTGCAGTGACGTCATCAACCTGAGACGGACCTCGGGGACTACAAAGACTCAAGCTACAGTCTCCTTAAGGTGCAGGTATAGTTTACATAGAAACATTCTCTTAATAGTGCCCTGAGGTGTGTGTGTGTGTGTGTGTGTGTGTGTATGCATGTGTATTTATGTGTACCGTTTACACTCCCTTATGCAAACACAAAGCATGAGGGTGTTTTTTCTCACCCTCACTTCTCCGCCCACATACACAAACACTTCTCTATCCTGAGGTGTGTGTGGTTTAGATGGGAAGATTAGCATCTACTGTAGCCCGAGGTAAGAGCCTCCTCTGTTCAAACAGGACACATCCTGGATTATAATAACAGACAGAATCAACAGCAGTCATGGGATGAATACCCTCTCCATCAACACTACTGCTGTGGCTATGTAGCTACTGTGGCTCACAACAACTAACTTGTCTCAGAATGACTAGTTCTCGGTGTCTGATGCCGCTGGAGTGCACTTGGAAGGACTTCAACGCTTCTGAAATATCAAATTACTCAATTTTGATCCGCACTACCTCGCAGCTCAGTCCTTGCCGATGTGACTGATGTCATGTTGCTACTAACAATGGCAATGCAAGTAGGTCACGTCCCAGCAATATGGACAGCCCACAGTCCTGAAGTGACAAAAAACGCCATGTCAAGCCAGCCGACTAGTCAGTCACTGTCCAGATCACAGCAGCAGCACTTAGCAGGCTTCTGGACAAGAAATGATCTGTGCATAAATGGGAAATTAAATTCAACCCTGTATTCATGGCTCGTATTCCTGCTCGTCTCAGAAAATGACCAATCTATTGCACTGACACATGGGTGTGGAGAGGAGATGTAGGATTAAATAATGGGTCACAGAAAAGAGATGCTTCGGTCGTAGTGGAAAACAACGAAGCAATTACAGATGATTAATTACAATGAACTTAAACAGGTGCTATGTGTACATACCAAATCATTACCACATTAATTCTGAGACTTTAGCGTGATTACCATAAACGAGCAAGACCGACGACGAGAAGATTGGCAGCATATCAAGCCTCTAACACTGCATTTTATATCATGTGCCACCAGGTCAGATTCTGTGGGAAATCTTCCAGAATTGCTTTACGGTTCGAAACTGGAAGGGGGGGATGCTGTTCTTCCAGCGAAAACAGGACTAAAGCTTTCAGTGTCTCTGGTTTCAGTTTCAGTGTCATCTGGTAGATGGTGGAACAAGTGAAAGGCCCATGGGGGAAAGAAATCCAAATTGTTTATCCTCCTCAGTAAAGTGAAAGAGAAAACCTTTGACTGGAGAAGCTTCTTCTTCTTTGTGACAGAAGGAGACAGGGTTTATGCGAAATGTGGCCTTAACTGCACCCACTGCACTGAGCAAGAAAGTTAATGATGAACTGTGTAGATAAAAGAAAGCAACAAGGAAGGTAAGCGGCCTCTGATTAGCGGGACGGGGCCCAGGCCACGTGAGAGAGCGCTCTCTCCTCCTCTCTCCTACAATAAACGCCATTTGACTCTGCCCTGCATGCTGATTGACACCTGTGTGCGCCGCGCCGGAGCAGTCGGATGTGTGTATGAATGTGCGGGCCTGTGTGTATAAGTGTGTATAACACACGCTCCTCACACAGAGGGGGACCCTGTTCTAGCAGACACAGCCCAGGAAGCTTTGCCGAGCCAGAGGAGAAAGAAGCCTCTGTGTGTGTGTGTGTGTGTGTGTGTGTGTGTTTATGCCTATTCACAAGTGCAGGGGAACACACAGATAAAGACACACACACACACACACAGAGACACACACACACCTTCTTTTGTTGTGTTGCAGGTGAGAATTGGGGACACGGTGTATCTTCCACCAGAAAGAATCGCTCTTATATTTATCCTTTTGATACATTTTTGGGTCAGCTCCAGCAGTGGTTGGAGCAATGATCCTCTTTCCCTCACTTTACACTCCCCACCCCCACCCCATGAAAACACACTCAGCAGCATGTCCCAACTCAGCTGCCCTAGGTAAAGTTTGTACCTCCAGCACAAGAATTTCACTATTGCCTCCAAGAATAACATCAATTTGACCTCAAAACGGTATTTAGATTCATGGTACTGCACTTTTCCACATGAAAGATGGGTTAATGCCCTTAAAGTCCATCAATTCCCACCTTCAACATAACAAAGGTGTGTGTGTGTGTGTGTGTGTGTGTGTGTGTTATGTAATGCTTTGTCTCTTGGCAGGTGGATGTGCAACAGTCCTGTCTGGGATGGGGCCAGATGTCATAGGAGCTGCAGAAATAGAGAGGGCTTTGCCACTTCAGCAAAGAAAGCCCTCTCTATTTCTCTTTCACTGTCAGCAGCAAACACACACACACACACAAAGAGTAAGCAATCCCTATAATTAGTCTGTACTGCAGTTGATAATAAACGGGAGCATGCTTAAACTGTTAGTTTGAGCTGTCATCTCACAGAAAACTGCAATTGATATTACACAGAAAGAAATACAGATTAGAAAACAGCTTCCCACATCAAAAGTTCAGAAACAGAGCCTCATTCAGACTGTTGCGTGATGATATCTCCATTGCAATGACAGACAATGGGTCTTCTTGTAAATTTAACTGATCATTTATTAGCCAAAATAATATAGTTTACTAAAATCTATAGTAATCCTGAGGAAATTAGGATTTTTTTTCTCAGGACACTGACGTCATTTTTCGAGTAGATGGCTGTACATTTAGTTAGGCTGAATTTCGTGGAGTCTGAAAATTCAAGTGGAAACCTCTCATCTCCAGTAAATATTCTTTCTCTCTCATAGGCTGTAGGGTGAAAGGCGATGTCGATATGCACTATTGTTATTTTGGCAGGACAGGATAATCCCATACAGTGCAGAAAAAAACCCCATTTTGCGTTAACCTCCTGATTAGAGATATGTTAGAGTACATAAAAATGACAAAAAATGTATTTGTACATGTAGATGACATGCAATCAATATATAGACACTGGCAATACATTTTCTTCCTCTGAATTGTTGCCAATATATATCTCCAAGTATAGGCTATCCAAAATTTTGGTCACTTAAAATAGATTTCGAATGAATGTCATCTACATTCTAGGCATAATTTGAAATAATCTAAACTGAAGTAGCCTATATGTATTTTTTACCATATGGGTTGTTCTTTAGCCAAAATGCAGAGAATAACACTGAAGGTTTAGAGATAGGTTTCAT
Organism: Centroberyx gerrardi; assembly: GCF_048128805.1. NCBI lineage: Eukaryota > Metazoa > Chordata > Actinopteri > Beryciformes > Berycidae > Centroberyx > Centroberyx gerrardi. Next base: position 14,533,046 of record NC_136014.1, on the reverse strand, counting down.
AAAGTCAAATTCTGAAGATTTGGGCTGTTTAAGAGAAAGAACAAAAAATATGCCAGGAGATCTGCTGCAGCAGTGTAATCAAACCACATTGTTACTCCGCTCCACAGCCTGGCTTTCAATTGATAGGTTGTAGAATTTAACAAAGCAGGATATCCCACTTACCTTCCAGGACAAGGCAGAAAATACAAGGTCAAGGGCGACTCTGTCCAGCGTGTATTACATTCTGTCTGTCCTCTTAAGTATAATAACGATTTGCGGGGATTTACCTGTTGCGGTAAAAAGGGTGATGGTGATCCTACAACCAGGCGGGGAATCTGGCTACTGGAGAGGGAGGAACCGATCCGGCGGCCGGGGCGGTGTGAAATGGAATGGGCGTCACCAGTGTCAAGCTAGCCAGAATTTTTAAAAACGGCACTTCCTGTCACAACTTTCAAAATAAGCCCTAAACACGATGCAACGTTTTTTTGAGTAATTAAAAGTACCTAAGTGAACATTAACAATAGCCTAAATTCAAAAGAGGAGCTGGAGGATGTCGTTTCACGGTATATCCATAGCTGTTTAGGCCTATGCAAAATACCATGTAACCTAGGCCTACATCTACCAAAAATTGACAAAGACAGATACGAAACATACCACACAACTCAAAAGAATAGGCTACATATACTACCTAAAGTCAATTTGACCCATATTAGTTGCATAACTGTTCCTAAAGCCTGACAAAAACTCAACTCAAACTTAACAAAAAACAAAAAAAAAATCCTTATGACTGACAACTTCGACAATATTGCTCTTTAAGGCCTCTTAATAGGTTATTGTGTCTACGGCAAGGCCCAGTACACTCCAGTAGGCCTACTTTTTTGTCAAATTTAACAGGTTTTACGCTTTTATTTTGAAGGCAATACCGCTTAACTTCCGGTCTTACTCTGGCTGTTTGTGGCTAACTTGACGCAGCTGTGGACGTCAGTTTGTCGATAGGCTAAATCCTAAATTGCTGTCAGTGTGAATAAAACCTCCTTGGTGTGGATGTGTTGAGTTGGGCAAAGCCTCATTCACAGTCACCCACTGTGATGAATGTAGGTGAGACTACTAATTGAAAAAAAATATGTATGTCTATTTTTCAGTTATCAAAATCATATTTTGGATTTACTCCTATAATTCTGTGGAGGCAACTATGCCTTATCTTCATTTCTGCTATCGGCCTAGCCTACGTGATGAGTGTTTCCCTTCTTTGAGATAAAAGTAGTCTTGCCTGCATTTTCCCAGGTTTCTATGGTTAGATTGTCCGGAAGGTCTTTGCTGCCCCCAAAGGGGAAAAAACAGAAAAGCAGGTCTGGAGCACAGCTGAAACCCTATTATGCGACTATAGATTCAGCATTACCTCACTGACCAGACATACTGTAGTAGTTTGAGGTGGTGTTGTAATAAGATCGACGCATTGAAGTAAGGGAGCCAGGGTCAGATGTTGTTGGGGGGTGGAGGGATTTCCAGCTTAAAGCATTTACCAGTAAATACATAAAAAAAAACATGCAGTGAGATTTATCTGCACCTCTCACTCAGAATGTAAGGTTAGGCAAATACCCCTAAACCACATAATACAGCCTCATAAACATATTATTAATGTTGGACACTTTAAAGTGTCTATTTCTGTAAACTTCAGACTGTAATGTGAAGACTTTCAGCCATTTATAACAACTGGCATCATCAGATTTATGTGGTATGTGTTCAATAATTTCATGCTTTAATGAAGGAATTCTGATTAAAATATACAAATTCATTATGATCAACATCAGCGTTACCAAGCAACTGAATACATATTGGGTTTTAATGCTTGATTTGCAATGTAACAAACCGAGGCCATCTTGAACTAGTTGCACTGAGAGGCCCATTTTGCCTCCTAGGCAAATTAATTTATCACCAGTGAAGTAAATGGATAGAACATAACAAAGAAGCAGACAGATGTTTTCATTAAATACTTTATATATTGAAAGGTATTGAAACAGGAATCAAAAGCAAAATAAACATTATAGTCCATCAAAATGAGGTCATGCTCTTAACTGTGTCATTATTATGCAGTGTATACATTGTCATTATTTTAATTACTGACACACTCATCTTGTTTACATGTTTACATCACAGCTTCATAGCACTTAAGAAACCACCCCAGTCTGATAATTAACAAAACCTTTTTCTTTTCATTGAGTGTAAACTATGATTCTCTTTTCAATAAGAGTAAGCTACATCTACTACACAAATAGCAATAGATTATAAATGCTTCTTTTTTACATGAGGTAGTCAGAAAATGGACTAGCAATTAAGAAAAGAATGAAATGAATATAAAAAAGATTAATTCAAAAAGTACAGAACAGATTGCAACAATTTTAAATTGCTATATTACATTCATTTTCTATTCAGAACGCACAGCTCAGCCATAATACAAGGGGGGGGAAATTGAAAGGAAGAAAAAAATGAAAGAAAAAATTTCATCATACACATTCCTTCAAACTCAGACATTCCTAATATCCATAAATGACCAAAATAAAAATAAAATAAAATAAAATGTGTGACTGACATTAGCTGGAACCATTCCCAGTTGTGGAACTTTTTAAACAAGTCCATGTTTTCAAGCACAATATTGACAGCTCTTCACTGTCTTCAAACATTTTAAGTCCCAAATCCTCGCTGCAGTTCATACTCATTCCCCTTCCATTGTTTTGAAATAAAGCAGAAAAACAAAGCCGTTTTGAAACAATAGTTTGACACCACACCTCCATCTCTGGAGTCAAGATTTTTCCCTAGAGATTCAATGAAGAGCTTTCTAAACGCAACCATGTCATCATGTTATAAACTTCTGCAGCATTTCTATGCAAGTTGTCAACTACGTTCTCCCCGAGTCAAAGGATCTAACCAAACTTTTGCTAACTCTTTTAAAATGTTAAAAGTTTAACATTATTTTTGCACCGTGTTTTTTTTTTAAACTGCCAATCACCAAACACAAAGTCCCACACTCCAATGTTCTGGTGTCATAACACCCCTGTATGTCCAATCCTCTTTTCCAGCAGCGTTAGTGTTTGGCTGGAGAGCCACTTATCAAACAGACACTTAACAAGTTTACTACAGATCTCTTTAAAAGTTTTCAAAGTAACTCAGGTAAGTGTATAGTAATTTGTTTGAATCTTTTTCAGGGTTCAATGCTATTGCCAAGGACATTTGTTTAGCCTCTGATACGATCCATCATGTAGAACACCAAAGATCATTTTCCTCTTTAATGTCCACTTCTTCTTTTGGGTGTACATCTCCGTGATGCAAATCAGACCCTCCTGTATGAACGTAGATGCCAGCTGGTCCGTTTTGTGGCACAAGGCTGGTCTTGTCCCTCTCAGGGTCCTGCCATATGGTCCACACAGCACATCCAGGAGATCCTGCTGTTGCACCTGGGACCAGGTATTTCATGTCCTCAGTGTTCGGTTCTGTTTTCACGTCACCATCATGTGGATCATATTTTTCCTCCTTAATGTCCATGTTAAATGATCCATTTTCCTGGAGAATGTCACATTCAACACTCGCTGTACTCCTGTTGATCTGCAGTATGGTCCCAGCATCTAGAGGGGCTGCCTGAGTTAGACCAGGGCCTTCATAAATGAAAGTGATGTAATTGATGTCTCCTTTAGACTCTGTCTCGCCATAATGGAAACCAGGCTCCTCTTCAGTTTTGACCAAAGATTTGGCCCCACCGAGAAAATAGACACGACTGCCATCTGTATGGTATCTCATTACTTGCACAAATCTACCCTTTTTAACACCTTCGTCGTGTGGTTCCTCAAGGGAAAGTTTTGCTTTTTTCGTTTGTTTTCTCTGCTCTCTGACAGGCCTTTTTGAAGCCTTGGGAGAGAACACAAAAGGTAATTCAAAGACTTGCTCTGCTTTCTGCACATATCTCCGAAAGTACTTGGTCATGGTTTTGACTTTGTTTGCAATAGTTAAGGAAAATTCCCAGCGCCTGTGATTTTGTGAGCTAAGATCAAAGTTATAGTCAAGGATGTCATACAAAGTAGATGCATAATATTCTTTTACTCTGAGTGTGTATTTATGCAGCTCAGACACTACAGCCCTAGTCAATAACTTCAAGTCAAGCTTTACTTTGACTCCTGATTTGGATTTTACATCAAGGTCCAGACCTATTTTCTTGCAAAGAGGATAGCAGCGCTCCATACTGCCTTGACCTCTCCGTATTGCTGTAGGATTTGTGGAAGTGGCACTTGCCTTCTGTCTTTGCAGAGCCAACTGTCTTTTTTCTGTTGTTTCCTTCCATCTTTCACATTTCTGCATGATTGGGTCTGTTTTCTGCTTTCTTGTGGCGCCAGGATCTTTTTGGTGGCACGGCTGAATTACGAAGACTTCATCAAACCATGCAAGCCCTCCATGCATTTGTTTTAGAACTGCTAAACTGCTGGGCAAAAACTGCTGGGCAAGATCAATCTCTCCGCTTTGTATGCCAAGGTTGAAATTGTGTTCAAGGACATCATTAATGATTTTCATTTTTCTCCCACACAGTTCCTTTGTAAAATAAACCACTTCCTTCATAACCCCAAGTGTCAGCAAATGCAAACCAAGTTTCTCCCTTGACTGGCCTTGGTCCACACATAGGCTCAGGCCTATTTTCTTGCAGTGGGGGTAACGGTGCATTCCTGTTCCTTCTGTTGTTGGGCCGGTAGAGGGCAGATTCCTAATAGGTTCTTGTGCATCAGTAAAGACTGTGTCCGTCTTGGCATGTGGATGGTGCATGAGGTCAGGGCGAGATTCATCCTTTCCACAAAGTTTAGGATTTCTTTCTTGATAGCATTTTGGGCAATATGTGGCTTTTACATAGTTTGATTCGTCAATATACTTGGGGTCAGGGAGCTCAAAGACCATTTTTATCTTGGGGCCGTCAGATTTTTTATTTGGATTTATTCCTCTAAATCTTTTCAGAGTTTCGTGTGCAAAGGCATACCAAGAAAGCTCATTTTTCAAACAGAGATCAAAATTATATTCCAGTATCTCTGTGATGAAATACTTTTGGGCTGCAAGCATTTCTCTCGCAAAAGTATTGATTTCAACCATTATACCGTTGGTCAGTAATTTTGGATCAAGATTTTGTTTTACCCCAGATCCTACATTGAAATCTATGCCCATTTTCTTGCATCTGGAGTACGAGTAAAATGGGCAGGTTTCCACATGAGGCACTGAGAGGATTTGTTGAGCGCGATTAGCACGCAATTTCCACAACGTTTTGTCTTGTTCTTTTCCTTTTTGTTGGATCTCAATGCAACTGCCTGAACTTTGGCCTGTGATTGGTGTCTGGGAAGTATGTGGATTAGGGTACTTGTGGCTATCCATTCTCAACACTACTGGTCCATTTTTTTTGGGCCGCTTAATGCAGGTTTTTAGACTATTTTGTTCTATTATAGCAGGGATTTGTGCTAGAATGTATCTAGCAACATCAGTTTTTCCATCTTGCAAATCAAGATCAAAGTTGTGTCCGACGACATCAAGAAAAATCTGTTCAAATGTTCCACACAACACTTTTGCAAAGTTTGTCACTTCAATCATTGCTCCTTTAGTCAATGTGTTGAAATCTAGTTTCTCATTTGCTTGGCCTTTGTTGACATGTAGATTAAGACCTATTTCCTTGCAGTGGGGATAAAGGTCCACACTTTTCTCAGTAAAAAGTGCTTGAGTCTTAGCTTGTGAATCTCGAGGAGACATGAGAACACTGTCATTCACTTCCATTTGCAAAATACTGCCAATTTCAGGATTAACATTGACACTGCAGTTGTACTGATTTGCAGTGTTAGTTGCTAACTTATTCAGCATTGGATCAGGAAGTTCAAAAACCTCTTTTGAGAATTTGAGGATATCTTCACAATTTCTCTGCAGTCCAAAATCAAAATTGTACTCAAGAATCTCCACAATGAAATCCTGCTGGGATGAATTCATTGCTATGGCAAATTTAGCAACCTCAAGCAGAAGAGTATCCGTCAATAACTGAGCATTGAGGTTTTGCTTCAACCCAGATCCAACATTGAAATCTAAGCCAATTTTCTTACATCTGTAGAATGCACAATATTCCTTGGCTGGTATGGAGAGGATTTGATTTACACGATTAGAGCGCAACTTCCACATCTTTTTATCTATTCCCACTTCGTTTTGTTCCATAGTGTCACAGTCATGAAGTACATGGCCATCCGTTGGGGTCCGCGTTTGGTCTTCATTTACAGCTAGCTCTCTTTCATTTAGATAATTGGCAAATGGCTGGCTCAGATCTGGGCTTACAGAGGGAGTGGGGCTGAGGAATGCCTCCTCATGTACACCCAGCGGCCTCAATCCTGATTCTCTAGGTATGTTCGGGCTTGGAGAACAACTTGCTTTCTTTTGTATGCGTTCTTGATTACCAGTATCTTCTGGGTCTGTGACATCATCCGAGTCCAAGTCAGACTCTCCTAGTGGACACGTGTAGGAATGCACATCACTCAGACCCTCGCCCCACTTCGCCATTTGACTGGTGTACAAATCGGTTCCATTAAAGATTCCATTTTTATCGACGTCTTCAGGCTCTGTTCCTTCTTTTGCATTTAAAAGAGAAATCTTTTTTTGCTTATTCTTCAAATCAGATTGCCTTCTTTTGGTTACTTCCTTGAATTGATATTTAGGGGCTGGGCCTTTTCTTTTTTTGTTATTGTACAATGTTGCTGCTTGGCTTCTTTTAAAAGCCTTTGGCTCAAATGAAAAGATCTCCCTTTTAAGCAGAGTGGTTGTTTCTGTACCACGGCACGCCATTCGTCTTTTCTTTCTCTGAATGGTGGCTATCCTGGATATAGCTACATGCTTGGCTTCTAGATTTTTAAAATCAAGTTCAAAATTATGCTCCAACACATCAAGAACAATAGGACTGTAGGATCCACACAACATTCTGGCAAAGTGTTCTACTTCTAACATCACACCTTTTGTCAGCAAACCTAAATTTAGACTTTGCTTTGACCTTAAGCCAAGGTTCAGCCCAATTTCTTCACAGAAAGGGTATAAGTGGGAGAAAATGTCTCCTTTCGATTCTTCTGCTGATGCCATTCTTGGAGATTTGACTTCATCTGCATGTTCAATTTCACCAGCATGTAGTCCATCTACCTCTACTGAGAGGCACTCAGTCTTAACATGTTCAGTAGATGCGATGTTCCTATCATTTTTGAAGATGTCCGAAGATCTCGGACTTGACGCTTGCTCACATGGTAGGGTCAGTGCCTTAAATGAGGTTCTAAGAATAAAACGTTCTTGTTTACCTTTGTGGGGTTTTCTGGCAATGTCTTTGACTCTCGGTAGAATTCGGGTTGCAAATTCATTCCGCTGTTGTTCATTTTGAAATCCAAGATCAAAATTTCTCTCCAGGATGTCAGTGATGAAATGCCGTTTACCCTTGCTTACCGCTTTAGCAAAGGTACAGGCATCAAATATAACCCCATTTGTCAATAACTGTAAATCCAGTTTTTGCTTTGTTTTGGATGCAACATTAAAATTGAATCCTATTTTTTTGCTGTAATGGAATGAGTCTTTATAGCTTGGAGACATCATTACTTGCCTGATGCGCAACTGCCATATCTCATTATCCATCTTATTTTTTGCTACCTTTGAAATCTACAGTTGAGAAGTATCCAGTATCAAATCCATGGTTGTCCTTCACACTGCAGTTATCCTTGTTGTCTCCTGTCCTTCCTGTATTTAAGTCTAGGAAAGAAAAAAACATTTTAGTACTTTAACATTTCAAATAGATAGTGGCATTATAAAATACTGTCAACATAAGAGAATTGGGAGTAATGTACAGTAGGCCTATAGAGCTCAAAGAAAGTGATGCAAGTTCAAGTGGGAATAAAAAACATTCTATAGATGTTAGCTATATATATATATATGACTGTTATTCCAGTGGGGGAAACCTTTGATAGGATTTCACATTGATATCATGAACACGTTTTAGAAATGTGGTGAACAGGGCGACTGACGAACGACCGAGATTGCGATTCCTTGCCGCTACTCTTCTTCTACGCTTCTTCCCTGTGCGGCGAGCCCCCAGCGGAGCTCACAGGGAAGAGGCGTAGAAGAAGAGTAACGGCCATGTTTAAAACATGCGTATGAAAACAACTGGGAAGATCCTTGGAGATGCCGCACAAAGCTTATCAGATTGGCAGATCGGTCTGGAAATCTTGCTTGCACCAGTAAGTCAACATTCCGGAAAGATTCGATTAACACATTTTTTTTAATGGCACCCACGCAGTCCCAACGGGGCTAACCAGTGACCAGCAAAACACACATACCTAGTGAAACATGACTGAAGACTTGGCCAAGACCGAAACGTTAGGGTCCACTCGATATTTCGGCATCCATCCAAAGCTTTTCTCACTCTGCAAAACCAGGGTGTTGTGGCCCTGTTTGAAACAAAACGGTTGAGTTTTTGTGACAGTTGGGCGCGTTGTTGCATGGTAGTTCTAAATAAAAGTTACCTCAACTAACGTTACAGCAAAAACATAAAACCCGACATTCAATAAACACATAATTAACTTTGTTTGCCATGAAATACACAAAACATTTGCAAAAAACGAATAGCATTAGCAAACGTAAAGACATAACATAGATGAACCCCAAACAATGCCTGACCTTAGCATTCACTGCGCTCGCACTCCGGACGCTCCGTACACACTCGCCACCTCGCTTTGTGCAAAACAGGGCAAAATCGGCCGTGTCTACAGACACCTAATACGTGCAGAACGATTACCGGGGAGTTCTTCCCATTTGTCGATACTATGCACGATTCACCCGACCGTTTCTTACTATATAAACGACGGCTTCAAATCTCCGCACTTTTCCTACTCCTAACACTGCCGCCACAAGACCTGGGAGAAGTAACGAGACAGGAAGTGCTCCCGCTACGTCACAGGGCATCGTCAAAATAAAAGCTTCAAAGTAAAAGTACAAACATGTGATGATTTTTTTTTTTTTTTTTTTTTTTTTTTTTACAAACGTGTGATGATGACTTAGGGATTGTACATGCATTGTCTTATTTTTTTTTTGGATCATAACAGTCCCACTAAATGATGCACCCATGATATATCACTAGAAACAATTTGTCAAGTCAAAACATTGCATAAAATGAATAGGTTTTAGGAACATAAATAACAAATAATGTGTGGATATGAAAATATGTGTGAATTATATATAGGCCTATATGAACAAATATTATTTACGTAACATAAACATACATTAATTTATATGGCAATGCAAGGATGTGTGTATGGGCTAATCATTTTGAATGAAAGTATAATCGCTGCTGATAACACTGAAAATGCTGACAATGAATACATTTAAGACAGAATTAATAATTACATTGGAATTTGGTTATTACTGTCTAAACCTAAAGCGCGCTGTGGCAAAATCCTAAAACCGGAGCTCAAAAAGGCAGAAGATAATGTATACTGGATGCTTCACAATGATTTTTTTAAGGACAGGAGATCTTCATTCCAAATACAGTATGTCTAATTCCTGTGTAGTAAATACAAGGGAAAGGAATCCAAATTAATTGAGTACAACACTTTATTTCAGAAAAGAAAGCATTGAGCCACTTAAATCAAATGTCTTTTTATCTAATTCCACCATAAACAAAATTAAATCCATTTCATTCAGTCATGTCACCCAGAGCTTAAACACACAAAAAAACAGAAATTAGCTTTTGCTTTAGTGTTTAGTGGGACATGTGTTCTGTAATATTAGTGCTAGCTGTGAACCAAAACCCTTGAGTTGGAGAGGAACTTCATCACACTTGACTACTACACTTTACTCACCCTGGCAACCATTTTGCCAGGCAGGCTGTCTGAACATTTACTAGGCCACAAACCCAAATCCAAACCCCAATTCTAATTTAACAATCAGAGGTGAAATTACACAACTGAACCCAGATCAGGGTCTAGGGTTATCCTGTAGATACACACTGTAAGAGCTTGGCATACCAAGCCATATACAGTAATGCCATATTGATATCTTCTAGAATACATTTTATGATGTAAATATGCACCCTGTTTTATTGTATAACTTAGTTATCAACTCAACAGGTTCTCCTCATGAGATATCTTCATATAATTATTGCATAAGCTTTAGCTCTACATCATCCTACAATGAAAGGTGAATGCTGAGCATAAACAAAACAAAAAAAAACTTGAAAGGCAAACACAATTCTGCTTGCTTGCACATATAGTATCCTGTTGCTGCAGTAAAACGTGAGGATGTTGTATTTTTTCTTTATTCTACTTCAGCCTACAGTGTTGTGCTAGTTGGGGTGAATTCAGAAGGCTTTGAAAAGCTGGTTGGGCAAGTATCCCAGGTGGAGGAAGGAAGTTTGGGCTTCTCTCTCGAGGTTGGCCAGCTCCTGGACTGTTGGGGCCAGCACGTCCACGTGGCCCTTGTAGTTGCCACCTGGGAAAGGTCAGCAGGTTTAATGGTCAAGCACAACACAGTAGTGGTAGAGGCTAAGGAGCTTTGAAAAATGGGACAATATGTGCGTGAATGCATTTTTCATTCATTTCTCTCTCCCTTCCACATCATTCCTTTCTTTTGTTTTCCTTCCCTCCTGTCGCTCCGTCACACGTACCTCCCAACGCCCTGCGCTGGCCGTATGTGACCTTCCCATCAAAGTCATCCAGAGGTACTTTGATGTCCGGCTCACACTGGGTGATGGTGCACTTCAGATGTTCTTCAATTTCTGACAAGAGCTGGGAGAGAAAAAACGACACAAACAGAATTGAGGTAGTGTGGGATGTAGAACGTCCCAAAGAAGAGTTGATGATTTTTATGTTAGAACTGAAGAACTATGTTAGAATTGAAGGATTACATTCTCCTCTATGGGTTCAGAAAATTGTACGACCTCTTGGGCTTCTGGAAATCTTTCAAAACCCTGGCGGATAAACTCAAAGATGCACTGTGCTCAGTCTGAAAGTGAGGCTGTTTATCTTCAGTCCAGTCCCTCTGGTTAAAGGTCATCCGACTCACTACACCACCCTGCACCCTACTTCTCATAGTCTTGAGCCCATGAGTCCCCGTTTCTGCCAGTATGATAAATGACTCCGCTGCTTCGTATTTTAAAAAAAAGTACATTTAATTTACGGCCTCAGCTCGATGATGGCTGTGTGTCTGTGTCAGTGCGTTTGTTCACCTCTTTCTCGTTGTACCAGATGGTGCAGCCTCCATCCTCCTTTAGTCGGGTGTTGTAGCAGCCCCTGCCTCGGTTGGCGCACACATGGTACCACACCTGTACACACCGAGAGATACACTGTTATGTACACACCCGCTGTCAACAATTCTGCTAAATGATGTATCAATGTATTTCTATTATCCACACTACCTTCTCTTTCTCCATAGCAACCAAAGAGATGGCCAATCCCATTCTGCAAGGTTGAAGGGAATATGATTATTAAAACAGTATTCAGAATTCATGCAGATGCAGACCTACACACACACACAGATTTTAAAGTAGGCGACTGCTAACCTCTCTGCTCTGCCCACTCTGCCGATACGGTGGACATAGTTCTGCTTCTCATCTGGGAGGGTCACATTAATCACTGCGGAAATGCGTTAACGGTAGTAAGGGCCCATGACAGAGAGTGGACATACATGTGTAATATACAGCATTAATCACTCTATGACAAGATATTAGCAGAATTAAAAAGGAATTCTAATGTCTTCCTCTCACCATAAGGAACTCCGTGGATGTCGATACCTCTGGCAGCCACGTCTGTGCAGATCAACAGCCTCACTTCTTTTCTCTAAAGAACACAGAAGGGCCGTAAAATACTGCACAACTGATTGCACTTTGTAAAAGGGCATGGTTAAGTTGTTTATTTATTTATTTTTTTTACCTTGAAGCGCTCCAAGTTGTTTTTCCGCTCATTGGGCTTACGATCACCATGGAGACAGACACAGGAAAACTGATGGCCTTTCCTGTCCGGACCTGAGGTAAACAGAGCGATACAGAGGGTGGATTTTGAATTTGGTATGGCCAAAAATAAAAGAAATAAATATTGTGCAACAAAGACGATGCCACCCTCCTCTTTTTTTTTTTTAGGTTTGTGCACCTCTTTTTCAGTTTGCTTTTGACATTTCAAGTGGGATTTATTGCATCACGGAATATGAAGACGTAATAGTGTCCAGACATACAGTAAATAAATACTTGAATGTTTCAATATTTGAACATCTTGAAGTTTACTTGATTAATCTTGAATGTTTCCACTGTCGATGCTTGTGTCTAGAGACAACTGAAAACTACAATCTGAAGTTGGCACTACTAGAAGTTATATTAGTATAACAGCAGCATCCTAATGTTACCCACCTCCTCCTTGCTGTATGAAGTACTGCTCCATGTTATCACAGTCAATCTTGGTCCGACAGAAGACTATGGCCTGGTCCATCTTGTGTTCGGTGATGGCCCTCACTGCGTACTCGCCCTTCAGCACCTTGATGGCTTCTGACCACATCTCTAAAATGCACACACACATACACACTTTCTTCTCACCAAGGCCATATTTATCACGCTTAGTAGAAGGGGAATGCCAATAAAACATCAATTTAGTTTATATTATCGTGACAATAAAAGTCCTCATGCGGGCGTATCTGATAGGTGATGCTAAAAAGGCACTCCTAGAAAGACTTAATAAATGTAAGACAATAAATTAGCAGGTCATATTAGAGGGATAAAATCAAGTTGTAATATAAAAAATCTATCTGCTCTTACCTGAAGAATTGGCTCCTGGCCTGGTGTTGTCTTTGGCATGGACCTCATCAGTCTGGCACAGCAGAACATAACAATAGAAAATCAGTTTTGTCAACATATATGCAATGTAAACCAAAAGAAAGCAATAATGGACAACTAACATGCTTAGGAAAGTGTGTTGAATTATTTGGATGAATGCAAACCAATGACTGTGCAGCTTTGCTTAGAAACTGCACGCAACGCTTCACCAGTGAAGCAAAGCCCTGCTTACACACACTTTTACTGCGTATGAACCTTCCCTCTACTGAGACTCTGTCAACCACGACGCGTATCTGTGGCCCAGCATGGGGGACTCACCCGGATGTGGCCCTTGCCCAGGCGCTCCCAGAGGCGGTCCTGCTTGGGGTTGACGGGCACCACCACATGGTGGACGGTCTCGGGAACGGAGTCCTCGCCCTTGAGGTCCACCCAGGTGGGAAAGTGCATGATGCGCTCGGACAGCTTCTTCACGTCAAATGAATGCAGTGTGGCCGAGCACACGATCACCTGGGAGGAGAGGAGATGGGTTAATGCAATTCAAGTAATCACATGCATACTTTTACAGACAGTACAAACATTCAGCTGCATAACACATATATCCTCAGTAATACATGCATTGGGGCTATATGATGAGATTGACAAAGAAAATCATATTGTGATTATTTTGCTGAACATTGCAACAGCAATATGAATTTGTATATGTGGACAAATCCTTTTCCTACTTAATTATGTTTTTCAGCACTTGAAAAAGTACTGTTTGGGGGTAGAAAATGAGACGTCAACACATACTGTAAGACTTCCCCCATTTGACTACAATGAAAGATTTTATTTAATGTGCAACTTGATTTGTTGGCGACTGAGCACCAGAGAACATTGTTTAGGATTCCATCTAAACCAGCTTTCCCGCTGATTTCTTCAGCTTTAGGAATTTCAGTAGTCAGTGTTATGATATGGATTGTTTGTCAGTTAACTGTGCTGCACTAACATGCATGCCTACATCATTCTTTAATATGTTCTGATCATATCAGTGTCAGGATTTTGTCACTAATATGGTAGTCACACATGGAAGTAGTATTTATCCAAAGTGTTACCTGCAGTCTCTTGCCATCAGAGGTGACCTGGGGAATCTGGTTGTAGACCCTGTTGATGAAGTCTGTATAGCCTGCTGACAGGAGACCGTCCTGAGGGTCACACAGAACCGAAGAGGGAGTCAAAACAATACTGCAGTGAAACTATAACAGTCAGATGATGGGAGAGAAACTTAAAAGATTTACACTGCCGAATGGTTACTGGCTTGTCTTCGGGAAATGCTTTTATGTGCTTGAGGGATTAAGCCTGCTATGTAAAGCAACTATCTAGGCTATAGACAATCAGTGCTTCTACTGTAACAGGACCTAGGGGTTAATGAAATAGTTGTGCTGTACATACACACTCATCCATGACCAGGAAGCGGACTTGGGCCAGACTGAGTTTCCCAGTGGATATGAGGTCGTCCAGCCTCCCCGGTGTTCCCACCACAATGTCGACCTGAGGAACGAAGAGGCGAGCATGGCCATACGGAGAGCAGCAAACAGGAGGGAGCAACAGGACAATCATTATTTCTGTTGGTACAAATCATGTTAGCTCTGTGTTTAACACTCACTAAAACGAATTGAATGTTTGTTTGGGGACAGTAAATGATACATACCCCCTGTTCCAGAACAGCCAGCTGCTCTTTGGCAGCCACTCCACCAATAATCAGTAGATCCCTGCAGTGACAGGTTGAAAAATGTGAACCGGTGCGATAAATAAAACAATGTCTCCATCCACTGGTGACAAATTGGAATTACACATCTACTAAGGCAAATGTAGGACGCGTAAAACATCCGACGCACTTTTGAGGAAAATCACTGGAATAATTTTGATTCTGGCTCATTATCAACATCGGTTTGCACGAGAACATTAACACACATACATGCTTAGAATTTCCGTCTGCTTGTGGAAGTCACAGTGTTCCTCTATTTGTGCAAACCAATGATGGTAACCAATGATGTCCTTTAATCTGAAGATTTTCTCAAAATGAGTCATACCTGACTTTGGGATTGTCCACATATTTCTTAAATTGGTTGACATTGTTGAGGGTTTGCTCAGCTAACTCTTTGGAAGGCTCGATGATCAGGGCTTTGGGAGCATTGGATGATGTTTTCACCTGACTCACTTTGGCAGTGCCTGCACAAACACAGAGAGGGCACAGAGAGGGTCACATTATCTTAGTGGGACTGTTTACAGTTTTCTCTACAATGGTAAAAATGTAGTTTCTGCATCTGGTTTTGAGAGTGCTCTATCTGAAGGGGGTTTTATTGTGAAAGGCAAGAATACATTCTCTAATCTAGCTTTGTCATCTTTCTTTTCAATCTAATTGCTTGCTGTGTCTGTATATGAAGTACATTCCACACACCTGTCTGAGAAGATTTGACTGCGTGCCCCTCTGGCGCCTGGTCCAGGGCTACAAACCCACTTTTAGGGGGATTTTTAAAGTCCTCTCCTCCAAAGTTGAACTTCAGCTCTGCATTCTGGCAGACAAAAAGGAAAAACAGAAATTTGCATGGTGTAAAGCTTGCACCATTCTACTTTGTTTCCACATATCACCATTATCATGATGCCATTTTTGATGTGTTCTCTAGTGATACCTTGAGCACACAGGAGGCAAAGAAGGGCTGATTCTTCAGATGTTGGGGAACCTCAAAAGCCAAACCCAGGTCGTTGCCTGACAGAAAGAAACAGAGGGAAAGAGGCATGAGAAATCAGTAATAATTAAGTATCTTTGCCACCAACTCCAGATGTCCTAGATAATCATCATAATTAGAATCAGAAGTAGTGAGGTTAATTACTGCACCATTTTTGGAGAAGGAAAGATGGCCCTTGTCTAGATCCAAGTAGCATCCAATAGTGTCATGCATGGTAAACTCCTGTAGAGAGGCAAGATAAGAAATAAGAAAAACATGAGTGGAAATTATCCTCACAACTGTTTACATATTTCAATGACACTGTCATTCATTCACTGTTGTCTTACCTCTCCATAGCTGTCAAACTGCTTGTTGTGGGATTTCTTTCCAGTTCCGCCAAAACCAAAGCCGTACTTATCAGTCCCTAGAAAGAGAGGAGAGGTCTGAATTGAATGTATGGTCTGTTGAGACAGCTTGATTGATGGTTCAGAGTCAGACTTAGATTCAAGGTTGGCACCAGGCAAAAGCAGAGAGCATACCCAAGTCCAGTGCTGCCTGACTGGTGGACCAGCCCACCCGACACAGACCCTGGTCATGGCAGGACACCTCATAGTAGTACTTCCCTGGATACAGAAAGGAATAGGACAAAGAGAGGGGGGAGGAAGGAAGGGTGGAGAGGAAAAGTAGAGGAAAAATATATTATGTAAGACATGGTTAAAGTTACAGCAGTTTCCAAGACACAGACAATTGCTTGTCTATTGGAGAATTTTTTGTTTCTCTATAAAAATTAACTAAATCTCTATAGAAATGCTGATTGGTTTTGTTTTCCATCCCAACTTGGAAGCAGTATTTGTCTGCACTGCTTACCTTTGATGACACCCTTAGTAGTGCGGCAGCCATGCCACTCTTTAAACTCTCTGCTCTGGCAACACAATCCATCTGGACCGATAGCTAGGCAGGCAGAAACAAAAAAAAAGTGAGGAAAAAACTGGGCGGACGAAGAGCAAATCTCAATACAACAGATGGTTAGATTTTCCTCCGGTGTTTGGATGTAACATTACAAGGTAAAATAAAATAAGCAACTCTTCTTCCACTTACCAAAGGCTGTACTGCGGTCATAAGGATTCATCTGCCAACTGTTGAAGACTGAGACAAAACAGAGTATAAGTCAAATGGGTCCAACATGTGCAGAACCACTGCATAACAACCTTTGTAAACAGAGAGTTGAATCAATGAGCTATCAATCACAATCAAAGAGTTGTCACCAGTTGCAAAGTATGCAGAGGGCATCCTTTATATTAAGCAAAAATTGGTCAGAACAGATGGGAGTTAATGAGCATGACAGCAATTCTGATCAATTGCAACATCTCAGCATCTGTGAGGAATATCAGTTGGCTGGTTTACAACAAAAATCCTTACTGTCTAAAATTCAAGAATCTGAGGATGTTCAAAAACATTTGCAGCCACTTTGGCACTTCATTTATCAACTGCAAACATTAATTCCCAATGTTAATCTCCCATTTCTGACCATTCCTGCTTTCATGTATTTGTTTGCATAAGAAAGCACCCTATATTACTAGTTCACTGCAGAGTGGTGCAAGTTCTGCACAACATTATGAAAACATTTCAGCTGGAGTGTCAGACAGGCAGATCTCAACTGAAAAAAGACATTAATATTAAGTTGTTCTCACTGGCTCCTCCAGTCTTGACAGAAGCTCTGCCCTTCTTGCCCTCCTGCTGGTCCTTCATCGTCTCATACACAATCTGGATCAATGGGATACTGAAGGCCTAAGGACGATGGGAGGTACTTATGAATAACTATAACGCTATAGCTTTGTTTCTGATATTTGACTTGATATTTCACTGCTAATAAAAATTCAAAATGCAAACTGCAGACGTAAACTTGCATTTCATAATTGTGTGGGTATCAAGTACTTACTCCTGTTTTACCACTACCCGTTTCTGCAGCCTGGAAAAAATTCACAAAGCAGTCAGTCAGTTTTTAACAGGGTGTGGAGGAGAGAGAGAGAGAGAGAGAGAGAGAGAGAGAGAGAGAGAGAGAGAGAGAGAGAGACCTACCATGAGGACATCTCCACCACCAAGAATGAGGGGAATGGACTCTGCCTGGATGTCAGTAGGAAGCCTGAAACCCCATGATTAGAAGAAAAAGTGTCAGTGTTGCATTTGACTGTCTGCTCTCACAGTTTCGCAGTCATACAGCATCGACTGACGTTACAGCATTTCCTAACAGGTGAGTAACGCCTATTTACAGTATTTTTAACAGTATGAACAAAGGGCATGGCGTCTGCACTATTTAGAAACACAAACAATGAACACTGATGCACACGGCAAGCTGCTATGAAAGTAACCCAGCCTCGGGTTTTGTACAGTCACTTACAGCCAGTCCATCTCCTCCACTGCCTGGGCGATTTCAGGCATAACCCCCATTTCTGTTGAACAAAGGCATGTTTTAGAAATCCACTGCGCTTAAAGAGCGTTCAGCTGTCATTTGGACTTTAACCAAAACACAAATACAATGTTAAAATGGTGAAGTCATTAAATAATCCTACCAGAAAACGCTGCCATCGTTGCTGCTGCGAGTCCAACAAAACCGGATGTAACGTGTTCAGATATTTTGACACGGTGCAACGTCTTCAACGGACCGTGCGGACAGCCTCCCCATTCTGTCATCGGTTCCGGATACTAACTCTAAGTGATATAAGTGTTCACGCATTGCCCAGGTTACCAAACCTTTCCAGAAGGGCATATTATGGTGTTATTTTTTATCATAATTTGTAAAGTCAAGCCGTAAAGCACCTATTTCGAGTGGTTTTCAACCTCCGTGCACTTGTCCCAAACGCGGTAGCCGAATCTAATTTGTTCCTCACTGATCACCGTAGACACTTCTGACAGCTGTTAACGTAAACATGGCTGAAGATAGCAACATTGAAGGCGAAGATGAGAACATTTTGTACGATTTACTTATTAATACTGAATGGCCACCCGAGACGGACACTCAGGTTAGTCAGAATGCCACTTTTGCTCGTTATTGGTCTGCTGTGTAGGTCTTGAACTGGACGTTGAACTGTGAAAATGGCCTCCGAAAGTCAACCATCATCAGTTGCATGGGGGCAGCCGCGCAGAGCCACGTCGCACACATTATCACCATCACCACCAACATTTTTGTTAACTTGCTAAATCTTCACATTGTCATATGGTGTAGCTGTCATTGTGCATCATTACCTGTGGACAAGCACTTTAATAGACAGCTAATATCCACTATAAACAAACCATTGATATACCCTTACATCCAGCTAGCCTACTCTGGCTGCTAGACACTGTTACCATACATTGCTAAGTAACGAAGTAACCTCGGGAATTTGCATTTGGACTTGATGTCAGTAGTAGCATGGATAATGACAAATGACAAGCAATGGTCTGGACGAAACATTCTTTTTGTTCTAGGAAAGTGTGATTGTAATTGTGAATGTAATTTTAGTTAACCTTTCACTTTCTGACTCTTACAGTTGCGAGGCAACAAGGAGCACAGCACTTCTGTTATTGCAAAAGCAGTGACAGGTAAGAGTTATGCTTCTTCATGTGGGTTATCCATGTTCACATTTGGCATAAGTTTGCCTTGTTCATCAACATATAGACATACCAAGACCTTTCCAAATCGTTAGGCTTCACTTTTCAATTCGGTAAAAGTCCGAACCACCAAGCAGCACTTATTTAAATAAAATGTCAACTTTTATAGCAGATTTTGTGGCTTGCCATCGTCTTCTTCCACTAAAATACACTGTAGGGGGCGGTAGCGTGCAGTATGAATCAGTTTTAAAAGTTGGCATTTCATTTAAATAAGTGCCGCCTGTTGGAACGAATACATGCTGAATTGAAAAGTGGACCAACACTTAAGTAAAGTTGTTAAAGACCTATTCCATCATTAAGAAGCAAAGCAACATTAATGGTAAGCATTAGGACTACATTAGCAGCTGCCAGGATCATTGATTAACAGTCAGTGGTTCTGGGGGGCGCAGTAGTGTCAGTATACTTAGACGACCCTGCCTGGTTAAAGGGACCAGAGGACTTGAGTTCAAGTCCTGTGTGGGTAAACATCCACCCTGCTGAAGTGTCCTTGAGCAAGTCACTGAGTCCCTATACCAGCTCCATGTGCTGTTCTCCTGATGAACCTGACCTCTGACCTCTCTGGAGGGGAGAATGTGACAAGATAATTCCCCTACAGGAATCAATAAAGTGTTATATTATCATTACATTATCATATAATTGTTTTTATGAGGCTTACTCACTGTGATCAATTTCTTCCAGGGCCATTCCGCTTAATCTTACACTATTTGTGGTACAGGTAAGTTCATCATTATTATAACTGGAGAGGCTGAGAGGGCAGGCAGTCTCTCCTAATGTACAGATGATATGCCAGTATGTGATGAAAAGCCATGAGAAGCTGTGCTTTACAGTGATTTTTAGAATAGCTAAGACACATGTGCCAAGGTGTATGTCCTGTCATATTATGCTCTATGAATATTGGTACTAATCTGATTTGTATTTTGTGTTTATTGCATGTTTTGTATTGTATTGTTTTCTTTTTGTAGCTCTTTTTGTGGCTCATGAAAATTTCCAATAAAAATACCAAGCATAAAACAATAGCTAAGAGGTGTTGTTGGGCACAAAACATACATTTGACTAAGACCCCCTTAACTGTTTAAAAATCCCTGTAAAGCATGGCCTCTGTGTCTCATGGCTTTTATAAAATGGCAGTAAAACACACTATTGTACTGAAAAATGCAAGTATTCAAAACATGTAATTTTTAATCAATGATAATTAAATAATAAGAAATATTGTTCATAACGGTAGATAACCAAAGTGGTTGCATAGCAACACCTAAGCACCGGTATGCATGGTAATTTTAGATTAGTGTATTTATATTTAAATTAACTTGTTATGACTGCAACTGACAGCATTTCACCCTAATCAAAGGGAAAGTCTATAAGTGACTGTTTACAGCAGATGTGAATAGTATAACACATTGAAAGAAGCCTTTAGTAGGCTTAGTTCATCCTCACTTCATGAAATCCACTGCAGGAAAGTCTCACTTTCCACATGATCCAGTATTCAAGATATGTAAATTTCTGAATAATGCCATTTTTAAGCCGAATGATTCCAAAGATACTGACCTCAGTCACCCACTTGCTGCACATCTGAAGGGACATGTAGAACAGATGGCTGGCTGTGGCCCGCAGTGGATGCAATAATGCTCTAGGGCCAAGGCCTACTTATCCCCTCAGCAGGCGGTTAGCTAGCACCATCAATAACCTACTTAAATATTTAAGAACTCCTCTAGCGATGCTTGTCTCACAACTCTCCCTCTCCCTGTGTGGATGAGATAGCCCACTGCTGCTGTACTGTATCTCATACTGTTGGTGCACTGTGTGGAGGGTAAGGAGTTTTATTTGATATAACCAAATACAGTAGGCAGCCCACCCTCCACACTCGGCGCTATTTGATTTAGCCAATAAGAAAGTAGGAATGATGAGAAGTGAGAACAATATTGAAAAGGGAAGAACAGAAGGTCCTGGCACAATTTTTGTTCTCTGCCAACAGGAGTATAATATAATACAGTATATTTGTTTCCAGCAGTGGGCATCTTGGCCGCTACACCATCTCTGGAATCATGTATACCCTGAAATTAGTTACATAAGAATCACTAAGGATCATTTTCAGTTAGATTTTTTTTTGTTCAAAGTTAAAATGGCAGTGGAGTATTGGAAAGAACCCTAGAAATATATAAAGCCACAGCTACTATGAGCACATTACCATGTAGTATGAATATCCTTAGATCATTCTTAAACATTGTGTAAAATTACAAATGTCCCAGCATGAAATTTACTGGAGAATGATGGTCAAATCACTACAAATTAAACTAAAAATGAAAACAAAACATCTTTGACAAAATACAAAGTAATCTGAAACTATCCAGTCATGTCTAAAAAGCGATACTGTAACTAATCTGAAATTGAAATTGAAATTGAAAACAAATCAGAATAATAATTAATGCAAATCACAGAACTCTTACAGCTCTGTCTGGCAGTCATTGGTCTCGGTTGTTAATGTGTTCATTGTCTGATTGTGTTTTGTGTTTGATTTTGTGAACCGCAGCCCCTCCAGCTCCTCTCTGCCCCCTAGTCTTGTCCGCCTGGCAAACAAGCAGATCAACTGGCAGCTGGTGCTAGCAAGGTACGATACACACACACACACACACACACACACACACACACACACACACACACACACACACACACACACGCGCTGTGATCAATGCCTGAATGTCGGCTACTTTGTTGCTGACAGGTTCTAAGCCTTCCCCTTCCCTGGTTCCCTTTCCCTTAGCGAATCCCCTCAACCAATCATTTAATTGTACTCATTACTACAAACAAACCAAGCAGAAAGGCAGTTTTTAATTGGCTATCGATTCAACCATGTAAGACAGTGTTAAGCACGGCCAGTTGATGCTGCGGATTGTCCATTAGTTTGACGTGCTTGATCCTTCCATTTAGGCTCTATCTGCCTTTAAATCTTTCTCCCTCATTTCATTCCCTCCGAAATTATCTTTGACCTCTTTAATGCTCCCAATCGTTATTGTTCCTTCTCTCCTTAAACCCATCCAACCTGGGCTCTCACTCCATTCTTTATCTCTCTATCCCTCTCTCCTCTCTTTCACCCCCCCTACACACACGCACTCACACACTTTTTTTTTCTTCGTTGTCACCACCATATGTCTTTTCTTCCTCAATTGTCCTGCATGGTCTTCATTTCATCTCCTCCCTTCATTTTTTATTGTTCATATTTTGTTTCCCACTTTTTCACCATCGCCCCTCTCTCCTTCTGCACTCCCTCCTTCTCTCTCATTCATTTCCTTCTCTCTTTCATTCCTGCTCTCTCTTTCTCTCCACAGTAATGGCAAATTGTTGGCAGTGGTTCAGGACCAGTGTGTGGAGATTAGGTAATTATTGAACTCTATCCCACTGTTTGATGCACTCTGTGTGTGTGTGTGTGTGTGTGTGTGTGTGTGTGTGTGATAGAGAGAGAGAGAGACTGTTAATTAATGGGGTGATTTATCACATCTCCATTAAAAAGAGCTGCAGTCTCAGCTTGTATCTGGAGAATGAGGATGGAGGGAGGATGTGTTTGTGGGCTTGGATAAGGTGGGCATAACTGAAAGTATGTGTGTGTGTGTGTGTGTGTGTGTGTGTGTGTATGCATGCGTGTGTGTCTGTCCACATGCAATCAGTGCAAATGTTTGTGGACTCACATCAGACCTGAGTAAAATAACTTTTTTTTAATGTTTGGACTGATGGGTGGGGTTTTACACACAGATACAATACAATGCAATACAATGTAATATAATCAGTGACAGAAAGACAATCACAGGAAAATATTTGAAAGTCAATTTGTACACTTTGTACACTTTCTGTTGTACTTATCTGGTTGTCCAAGCAGGTTAAAATGAATGCGAATGAGTTATTTGAAAATGCAGTTTGACCCAGGTTTGGTTCATGCATTCCGAAACAGCAGATTAAGGTATTAATTTGTGTGTGTGTGTGTGTGTGTGTGTGTGTGTCCGTGGTCGTGTCCGAGCACATGCATGAGCATGTGTGTACTCACTCAGTCATATTTTGCAAACAGCATTTTTAGTTGTTGCAATTATTTTCAAACCCTTATCCAATTTTCCCCTTACACAGAAAAATAGTATCCAGTCAGCAATTTGCTCTAATGACAAAATGTAAGAATGTAATGAATTAAATGGAGCAAAATTGAAATCAAAATCAATAGCAACGCACCTGGTGTATAGATGCCGCAGACTTTCTGCTCCCCAGAGACTCTGTGAAGCTTCAGCCCACTTCATTCGGAAGACTGTTGATGTATTTTGCATCCACCGACAGATGCTACAGTTCTGTACTGACATGTATACTGCAAAAACACATCTAAGGTTGTGTAACGGTAATTCTTTGTCATGAACAATATGCAAAGCCTTATGATATTTTAATTCACAGAGCCTATATTAAAGTATTACCACCACCTGCTGTGAATACGCTACTGTGAATATGCTATTGATTTTTACCATATTAACACCATGCTGTGTATGACCGAGCTGGTTCTTTGAAAGCTCAGTACATTGAGGACTCTGTCGTGGTCAACCTGTCCTAATTGAGAGCAATACAATATTGTGGATTTCTCTTGTTTCCTTCATTCACAGTACTGCTGTTTAATCACTGAGTGTTTTACTGCCCTGCTTGATGTCAGTGGTTAGTGTGAGTGGGTGTAAAGTCAGCTCACGGCCTTATCTACTGAGCTGTGGAGTCTCTGAAACACTGCCTGTACTCTCAAGGCCCAGGCTGCTTGATCCATTGAGCTAATTTAGTTGACAGGCTATCAGTGGCTGTTATAACCTACATCATAATATGTCAAATAGGCCTGGGTGCATGTGTGTGTGTGTGAGAAAGATTGAGAGTGTGTGTGTGAGAGAGAGAGAGAGCGTGTTTGTGTGGTTGCACCCTTGGGTGTGTATTTTATGTCCTTGTTGATCACTGTAATGCCACATTTTCTGCTTTCTTGCTCTTACTCCCTCACTCTCCCTCTCTCACGCTGTGTGTGTGTGTGTGTGTGTGTGTGTTTCCTCCCCAGGTCTGCGAGAGATGACTTTGGCTCAGTCATTGGGAAGTGCCAGGGTAAGACCCACTCACATAGTTCACTGTAAATGACAGCTGAATAACCATAGCTCAACTCAATGAACACCGCTTGCTTTATGCAGTTTACTGTAGTAGAGTATAGTGTAGTGTGTGTGCGTGTGTGCGTATGTGTGCTTGCATCCCTTTGTTTGTGTGGTATGTCTGTCTTACTTTAAGTTGATCTCAGAGAGTTTTGTATGTGTGTGTGTGTGCGCGCGTGCATGCTGTGATTTTAAGTGACTCCAAAAAAGTGGCGTGTGACAGTATTACCCCCTGTTTATTATCTCAATATAGACGTAATATAAAGAGTGTTGAGGACTTGCCTTTGAAGAGCCCTCATTTGACTGTTTCTGCACATCTTAAATCCATAGACTGTTTGCATCATCTCTGATAGTGTTTATTAATCTGTAGTCTCAATTTATAGTTGTGTGTGTGTGAGTGTGTCCGTGCACACTTGCCTGTGTTTGTGTGCGTCTGCTTTGATTTTGTCTCTCAGAGTAATATCGACTATAGTGGTTAATTGGAATGTGTGAGAGAGTCTGCGAACAGCAGCATAGATAATCACCCTCATCCCCTACACTGCCAGCCATTAAACACAGCGTCTCACTGCCTGATAAAAATAAATCGCCCTGATCGTTTGATAAGCTATGGAAATGGCCTGCTGTTGCTTTTAATTGCTCTATCTAACCCAGCCAAGGCCTAAACTTTCTGCAAGTTCAGATGGAGCGCACACATACGGAATTGAGTTGATTAACGCTCATACAGG
Organism: Centroberyx gerrardi; assembly: GCF_048128805.1. NCBI lineage: Eukaryota > Metazoa > Chordata > Actinopteri > Beryciformes > Berycidae > Centroberyx > Centroberyx gerrardi. The sequence continues at coordinate 14,508,013 of NC_136014.1, read as the reverse complement.
TGTTTGAAAAATACTCTTTCACATGTGGTTTCTTCTTGATGGAAGCGGCTGTACTGGATGACTTAAAAAAAATTTACTTTTTTTTGCCCGCACACGTGCACCGCACCAAAGACACCACAAAAGCAAACTAAGTTGCTAACTAAGTGTTCAATAGCAAGCGCAGAGTGAATACTCCTGTGGGTTTTGTCAATTATCTCTATCTCCACCTCTTGCCCTCCTCCTTCTCTCTTTCTTTCTTTCTCTTTTATCTATTTTTCTCACTCTCTCTTTCTGCTTCCCGCCCCTCTCTTCATGCCCGCTCTCTCTCCTTATATTCGTTCCGCTCCGGCCAGTCTTCATTGTGGCCCGTTGTTTCTAATGGTTCATAGTGTGGATAACGGTAGCCCCTGGGCCCGTGTAAACCCCGGCCTCCCTCCTCTTTTTCATTCCATTTCATCTCTCCTTTTCATTTTACTTTTACTTCATTTCATTTCACGGAGATTTGTCCTAATGGATTTTGCTGTGATCCTGCCTTTAATGGCATTTGCTTTTAATGGAGGAGCGTGCGGGCATGCGTATGTGCTTGTGCTTTGTGTGTGTGTGTGTGTCTGTGTGTGTGAATGTGTGTGGCGTGCACCCACACTTGTGTATCTCTCTCTCTCTCTCTCTCTCTCTCTCCCAACTCTCTCCATCTCTGCTCCTGTTGCTGCGTTGTCGTCTCCCACCCCCGTACATAATTCATAAGTGTTGAGTTCTGATAAATGCATCTGCTAGGCTTTAGATAGAAGGCTTCTATTGGGTCTTCGGGTGTAATTCTCCCCCACTCCCGCCCCCGCCAGCAGCTGGATAAAAAAAAAAAAAAAAGCCAGGACAGTAGCATCCAATTTTCCAGCCCCCCAAAAAAGCCATCTATGTGGAAATGGAGCCCTCTCAGCCGCAAAACAACATATACAATTCATTATGGGAGAGAGGGAGAGGGAAAGAGGCTAGGAAGGGAGGAAGTTGGAGAGTAAGACTGAAAGAGAAATGGAAGGACTGAGCAAACGAGAGCCATTGGAAGTGTGAGGCAAAACAAGAAGAGAAGATCAGGGAACAGAAGAGGTGCTCAGTATCTTCGGCTCCCTTAATGGTTCCATGTTCTTGTCTGCCCCTCCTCCGCCGAGAGTCTCAAAGGTGTGCTAAATTGCCTACTTCCTGAGGTGCTTTCTGATAGTTAGGCCTTAAAATTTGGGGAGCTATTATTTCTCTCAGTGGGTGTCTGATTCGTTCTCTCTCTCTCTCTCTCTCTCTCTCTCTGTCTCTCTTTCCCTCATTCTCTCTGTCTCGCCTCCCACTTCTTTTCTATGTTCTTCATTTAAAATTCTAGTCAGACAATATCCGACGCCTCCATTTGTTTGCAGTATTGCCCACCAGGGGTTGCAACGGCATTTCTCAGCCAAGAAATTCAATACAATAAACGCCAATAGCACTGTTATGTGATATCAACAAAAACATAACTTCCCTTTCCTAACTTTATTGCTTAGCGCACACAGCACCCGTGGTGGCGTATTATGTTTTTTGTCATTTGCCAAATGCAGAAATTCAAGTCTATGCTGGAAATTGTTTCAAGTAAAATATGTCCACGAAAACCTCATGCAGAAGTTACATTTTAGATTTTTTGTAATTTTCTTTTCAGCTCTGTTTGCACGTTTATATTAAAAGCAAATACTTTTTCATTTTTATGCTATACATTTAACTCCCATGCTTAGAGTCAGCTGAGCACCTCAGATCTTAACGTCTCATATGATGATCAGGAATTCAAAACAGAGGTGGGATCAGGGGCCGGCCGCACCGCCCCAGCTCTTCTCTCAGAGGGAAATATGACAGCGAATCCTTGAGAAAGTGCCAGCAGGCAGAGACATGCTTTATCACAGCGATATGGTTACACTCACAGCACTGCTGAGCCAGCAGATGGCTAAAACAGTAGCCCACACTTCAATAAAAGTAGAATTTATGATCTCCGATCTCCTTCTCTTTCTTTCTCTCTCTTTCTCTAGCTCTCTCTCACTCGCTCACCCCACCTTTCTCCCTCTCTTACCGTGTGTGTGTGTGTGTGTGTGGGTATGAATGTGTATGTGTGTGTGCGTTTGAGAGACAATTATTGAGATGTATTACTCTGGCTATCATCCATAGATGAATTGGATAGGTCCTTAGACAGACTGTGTTGATGTATGGCATTAGCTTTATCCTTCTTCTCCCATCCTTATTCATCATAGGCACACCAGAGAACACTAGGGATTATTCACAGAGACTTTTCTCATCTGGTTTAATAAGGAATCTCTGGCTCCCTGCATTTCTCTCTCTCTCTCTCCCTCTCACTCTCTCTGCCTCATTCCCTGTGTGTGTGTGTGCTGTTTGTGTGAGCCTTCATGCCTCTGTGTTTTCTATTACACACATTGTTATTGCCCGTTGCAGTGCCAAAGGACCCCAGCCCCCAGTGGCGCAGGGTGGCATGGAGCCATGACTGCACCCTGCTGGCCTACGCCGACAGCACTGGCACCGTCCGCCTCTTTGACCTGATGGGCAGCGAACTCTTTGTCATCCCACCGGTAACCATGCCAACGCTTACACCACAGACACACACACACACAGACACACTCCGCAGTCCTTCTCCTTCCAGCTAGTTTTGTGTCTGACTTTCTGACTTCTTTTTTTTTTTGTCCTTTGTACAAATCGATATGAATACTAATTCATTTGGCGTAACGTATTATAGCAGTCATTTGGCTTCTCCAGGTTTCAGTGTCTGTATTTTCTCCATATTTCCATATATTCTCAGCGAGAATATATGGAAATATAGTGTTATGATATTTTACAACTAACTTGAATTCATTGATATTGATATTGATTGATATTCACTGATATAAAACATCGAGACTATAGATATATAAACTTCGCCCCTGTTGTTTCCTTGATTTATAATTGAAAAGTACACTTCGGGCCATGACCCTCTGCCATCATTTGATTTTTATTTAAGTGAGTAAAAGCCTGATTTTATGTTCTGAAAATGCAGAGAAAGAACTTCTCAGTTACTTATCCAGAGAAAAAGATATTACACTGCAGTAGATTTAGCCTGTATTCATAACTTTACTGTGACGGGGTAATGGGCAAAAACACATTATGCTACAGCAGATTTGACTTGTGTTCATAACTTTACGATGGTGGGGTAATGGGTAAAAGGATATTAGGAACTGCAGTGGATTTGGCCTGTATTTGTAACTTTACACTGATAGAGTAATGAGTATTCCGACCTCCATAATCTGGGCTCCAGAGAGGGGGTTGGGCCTTGCTCCGCTGCCTAAGCTTAGACACATTTACTGGGCACTTTGAGCTGTCGCCCTTGGAGAGAACCTATCCTTGTCAGACACCCGCCTTGCTCCGTTCATCTGTCACTTCTGCTATCTCATTCATTGTCTATTGCTTTTGTTTCTCCCGCTCATCTGTCTTTCTTCTCCCCTGCTTTTCTCACATTGTCCCGTTCCTTTTTGTGTCTCTGTCTTCATCGCCCCTTCTCTTTAATTTTTCACATGCCTGCTGTTCTGCCCTCCTCCCTCGGTCCTCCTCTCTCTCTCTCCCTCATCTCTCATTTCTCTCATCCTCGCGTCTCTGTCTCTCTCAGTAACTCCCCCCGCTGCAATTTCAAGTCCATCTGCCATCTTCCACCCCTCACTTTCATGCACTCTCTGCGCCCCATCTTATCATTCTTCCATTCCCATCTGTCTATCACTCCTTCTATCGCTCCATCCGCCTTGTCAGAGCCGATGAGTGCAGACACTCATCCTTCTCCCCCGCTACACTCCTCCTCCGATGCCTGTGATCTTCATTTCTGTGGTGCCACACCACTTTGTTATGCACCCACACATGCACACATACACACACACACACACACACACACACACACACACACACACACGCACACCCTCGCTCCCCCTCCCTCTGCTTTACTGTTTCTCTTGTTTGTCACTGTTAAGTGCAGACACCAGTGACTTGCTACTATTTCTGGAGGAGCTGATCAAAAAAGTCAAGTTGACAGAAAAATAAAACATCTTCGGATGAAAAATTAAAATTTGCCCAACCCCGTCCACCCCCTTCACTTTCTTTCTCTCTCTCTTGCTCTCTGTGTCTCTCTTATCTTTTGTTCTGTCTTCCCTCTCCCATCTTATTTACTTTCTTTGTCTTAAACTTTTTCCTGTCTATTTTATGTTCTTTTTAACAAACGCTACTGGCATGATGTATCTCTGCTGTTTGCCATTGTAAGAACTTGGTGAGGGACAAATAGATACTCAGATAAATAGATAGTAATATTTCTTTATGTCTTTGATCTGTGCTACCAATCGCATCAGTTACTTTTGCCCTCTCTCTCTTTTCTTTCACATGTCTCTCTCTCTCTCTGTCACTCTCTCTCTCTCTCTTTATCTTTATCCAGGTGGTGAGTTTTCCAGGGGATTTCAGCTATGCAGTGGCAGGCCTAATCTTCCTGGAGTGCACAGCCAGCGCTCAGTGGTCGGCCGAGCTGCTCGTCATCACCTATGGGGGCGGGCTCAAGAGCTACCTAGTCAGGTGAGGGACTTCAGCCAAACTGCTTGATTGAGATACATATTTGGTCTGGGCAGTGCATCTATATCTCAAAGCACCTTTTGATTTGGTAAAATAATAAACAGAGTAAAATCAGAGTAAAGGACCCAGAGTGGTTCTTAAAAAGTTAATTTAATCCTGCTGATTTGGAGTATTTCACATGTTCTTAAAGGGCTCTTTAAAAACACCATAAAGGTTTTTGCTATGGTACAAGCCTAAGTAACTGTTTTCTAGTACTATATAGAAGCCTTTTTGTTAAGGGTGCAGGTAAAAAAACAAGTAGCGGTCACTCTTGAAAACTGCCCGGAACGCAAGTCAGCACAATTGAAAAACAAATAATTGTTGATCAGCATTGTGATTCTGGAGAGTTTTTCAGGTAGGCAGCTCACTTGGATACCCAGGACCTTTTTTTTTTCTGTGCTACTTCATTAAAATCTGATTTGAGTGCTTGTAGTCTAACCCCCTCGGTACAGTACAACCTCATTGTGCTATGATTTGTTTGGCTAACAACATTGTGAAGGCTTGTGTGGGCGTGTGCGTGCGTGAGAGCACTTGATTGTGCATGCTTGTCTTTGTAAACCTTGAGGTGAGTGACACCTTTGTTCAATTACCAAAGCCTCCGCTTGCTAATCCTTATTCAAACACAGACAAGTTTAGAGTATTTGATTAATGACATCTGATTGTGTGCGTGCGTGTGTGTGTGTGTGTGCGTGTGTGTGTGCATTACTCATGGATGCCCACACATATCTACAAGGATGATTCTCTTCCCTTTTTTAATTTGGCATTATTTAATATGACATTATTTCTGAGGTTTCCTATTTCATTCCGTATGATTGCTGCAATCACACCAAGCCTTGGTGCGCTGACACTCCAAGACACAGGGTGAGATCGTGAGTGTGTGTAGAATATCGATCAGACAATGTCCTACACTCCAAGACTTCACATAACTGAATTCTGCATACAGAGTGATGTTTGCCGAGAATGGAGGAAACTGCTGATTTATTTTCCTGTTGTAGACAGATAAATGGCAATAGCTGCCTTTGAAGCCACCGAGAGCTCTGTGTGTGTGTGTGTGTTTGTGTGTGTGTGCATGCGTGCATGTGTGTAAGGAGGTAATTAAGATGTGGGAGGCATTTGCACCAGATTTACTCTCAAAGTGCTGGCTTGTTTTTAAAGCTTCATTTTCAATATGGAGCTCACACACACTCTTCTTCTTCACATGACTGCATCCACATTTCAATATCGTCGCTCATTCACTTTGAATTACAGTTTCAGAATTATAGCTGAGCCTTGACACTAAGTCCTCTCTCTCTCTCTCTCTCTCTCTCTCTCTCTCTCTCTCTCTCTCTCTCTCTCTCTCTCTCTCTCTCTCTCTCTCTCTCTCTCTCTCTCTCTCTCTGTGTGCATGTGTGTACGTGTATGTGGCTTTACTGTGGCATGAACACCAAAAAGTCCGGGAAGTGGAACTCTGGGAATCTTGCAAGCATACACTCTGTATGTGTATCCCTGTCTTTCTCCCTCTTTCTTTCTCTCTCTCTCTCTCTCTCTCCTCTCTCTCTTTCTCTCTGCAGTTTACATTGCCCCAGTGACATATCCCAACACTGCTGCACTAATTACATGACACCTCCTCTAATGCCAATCTAATTTAAGTTGCCCACTCAAATTAGATCTTATGTTTTACTGTTTGTCTCATTTGAATTCCTGTTGAGATTTATTGCCCTTTCCTGTTTCCCAATAAGACACCAGTTGTATCACAGCCTCTCCAGTCAGCACATTTTTTGACTGTTTGTGTATGTATGTGTATGTCTTGCAGTTAACCTGTCTGTCATGTGACTTTCCCCTCCTTCTCTCAGCGTGGGAACCAATCAGAGCTTCCAGGAGAACCACAGCTTCAGTTTCTCCGCCCACTACTCCCACGGCATCACCTTGGCTATATATCACCCTGGCCACCGGTAAGTTAATTCCTACCAAAAATCCAGCACCTCATCAACCTGGGGTACTTTATAGATAAAATAAGACGAGGAACATTGCGCAAACACTTAGTTTTTAAGCTGTTACTGGCAGCCTAATGTCTGTAGCATTTACCCAACACCCAGAGACATTATTTTCCTGGTAGGCTCCACAGTTTTTACAGTGTAGTTTTGTTAGTTTCACCATGAGTGTTTCTCTCATATTTATATTCAGACGCCCACATCCTTATAAAGCCTTCGAATCCATTACCATCCCTAAGCCCACTGCTGATGATACCACGTGATGCCATGTACAACTCAGTTATGGCAATTTGAATGATTGAAAGTAATTGAGCGATTTCAACCATTTTCATCATTTTGCACCTAAAGGCAATATGAATATGCTCTTACCATGGTATCAAAATGCTACTGCACATATGTATAATACTGTCCACCATGCTAAAACTGAATATAAATTGAATGCAGTCCAGATCAGTGCAAACGTTATTGTCACATAAAGACATTTGCTTTGCACACAGGGTTTACAGTAAATATGCATAATAATGACAAGAACATGTAATATAAAAACACAGTAAAACATACACCATGCAAACTTCAGTTGATAAGACCAGAAAAGGAGCCAATAGCTTTATAGAGAGCAAGTTCGCTCATCAGTATAAAATACGAGGTAGCCTACTTATGCAGGCATTCTTGCATAGGCATAACACACTACATCATTTCATGTGCAAGTTAAGCAATCTGACTGCAATGGGACCGAATGAGTTCTTTGAGTAAGGCGCTCTAATGCAACACCACAGAGCATCAACTCTGCAGGGGTTGACCGGGGCAGTCGAGAATGACCTTGGCCTTCCTCGCCACGTGCCTCTCAGAGGTTTCAGTGAGTTATGTCTGGCTCACACCACTGACCTTACTGGCTGTATTCACCAAGGCTCCTCAGTCTGCACAGACCAGACCAAGCCTGGCCAATGCAGCTGCGTTTGGCAGCTTAATGGTTTGGCAGCTAATGTCAAACGTTTGCCAGCTAGTTTCATCTAATAGATTAGATGAAACTTTAATGACCCCTGTGGGAAAATTGGGTCATCGCAGCAGCACAGGATCGAATATAGATAAGAATAAGACAAATAGAGAGTACTGGAGATACTAAAACAAATAATTACAACAGATGAACATGAGAAAAAAAACATGAGATAAATAAAGATACAGCGTCTTCACTGATATATTTACAAATTGAAGCAGATGTCCAAGTGTGTATTGGTGGCTATTGACATTGTCAGGTGTGCAGATGGGAGAACAAATACTCAGAAATGTGTCCAGATGTGCAGCTAATGCACTGCAATCTATTCACATGATCAGAATTACAGATGGAGGTGGTTTCTGTACAGAAATATGTGGAGAACACGCAGATGTGTATCAGGGATATTAGATGTAGCCTGACAGCTATTTCAATGAAACTGTGGCATCATGTCACACAGATACATACTTCTGATATTGATATTGATATCTGGCCTACTATGTTAACATACCGATTGACTCCATATCACTGTCCATCCGAATCCTCAGCTCTTAGCTCCTACTATCTATCCATGTTGCATGCAGCAGGGGGCAGTGTTGAGCCAGACTGCACTGCTTCACCCACACCTCCCCTCTGATTGCCTTGCTGTTGTTGTATCTGTTCTGTTCCACTGTGTAAGGAGACCCACAGATCACTGTGGTCATTAAAGTGTTGTGTGTCTTGATTATGGTTAGCCACTGATTCCAGCCACACTTTTTACCTTTGATAATTAGCGATTTAATATGACACTTTATGGATCTCCGTAGGAAATTCTCTGTCCAGGTCGGAGCGCAGGGGCAGTGTCCCTGGAGCTGGCAGGGATTCAGTGTGTTGCTCGAGGGCACTTCAGCAGGGCGGAGGCTTGCTGACACGACGGACGGCCTCCCTATTCGCTACCTTACCCTGCTGCCCTTGTGCCCAAAGTTACGCAGTGCCAATTGATCTATAGGGCCACAATGATGGAGGTGGTGACCGTGAGTGTGTGTGCTTGTTTTCCGAGGTTGCTGCTGGTGGGGGGCTGTGAGTCGGGGGATGACAGCACGTCCAAGGCCTCTCGCTGCGGGATCACGGCCTGGAGGGCTCTGTCTGGCTCGCCTCACTACAAGCAGGTCACCAGCTACGAGGACGACGTCAACGCGGTGAGGAGAGCACACACACACGTACACACGCACGCGCGTGCACGAGCGATATATGCAATATGTAACACACACACTCACACTGTTGTCATCGGCTGTCTCTGTCTGTTAGACTCAGAAGAGAGGTTTCTTCAGGATCCCCAGCTTCAGGTTCTTTTCCAGACAAGGAGATGAGCAGGTAGCGTAGCCCTCCTCTCTCTCTCTCTCTGTCTCTCTGTTGTGCATTTAATGTTTAATGGGGAGGAACTGGCCAGCATTCTCTTCATTTTAATTATTTTGTGTGTGTGTGTGTGTCCGTGTCTTCTGTGTGTATGCGCGCTTGTGTTGTCCAGGATGGTGTATTCCGAATGAGTCTGAGTCCTGACGGCTCCCTGCTGGCCGTCATCCACTTTTCTGGCCGTCTGTCTCTCTGGAGCGTCCCCTCCCTCAAACAGAGGGCTACGTGGAGCCAAGAACAACAGGTACACCGCTTGTGTTTGTGTATGTGTGTGTGTGTGTGTGTGTGTGTGTGTGTGAGAGAGAGTGTGTCCGTGCGTGCGTGCATTAATTTGCAAATGCAAAATAAACCTGTGTGCATTCTAGTGTGTGTGCTAGTAATATTTTGTACATTAGATGCTTGACTGACTGTATTAATGTAATCTCTCTCTGGCCCAAGCGTGTGTGTGCATGTGTGTGTGGGTGTGTGAGAGAGAGAGAGAGAGAGTGAGTGCTTGTGTGTATGTGCTCCCATTAGACAGTTTAGGGCTTAGGGAGAGCTTGTATTTACGGACGGTTTTGCTGATTTGTGTGGTGTGTGTGTATGTTCTGATTCAGCACTGGTCTGAACAAGCAGTGTTTATGTGTGTGTGTGTGTGCGGCAAGTGTAAACAGGGTTAGCAGATTAATCTCTTTCCTCCTCCCTTCCCTCTTTCTTCCTCCATCCTCCATCCTGTCCCTCCATCCGTCGGTCCTGCCTGCAGCCAGGATTTGAGGAGATCAACCCGGAGTGGAAGACTTCGCTGGAGAGAAGGAAGAAAATAAAAGGTAGTTTGGCCTGAAGGGCTAAAGACAGCCGACTCCGTTGCTGACACAAGCAGTGCACATTGGACACCATTTAATGATCTTTGACATGTCTTATTCACCGAATTATATAGATATTAAGACATAAAGCCACATATGCCAAGGCTAGCAGACATAGTTTTTCCTTCACCACCTCCCTGTGTGTGTGTGTGTGTGCCTGTCTGTGTGCCTGTATTTTCTCTTTTGACAGTCTGAAGCTCCTAGTTGATGTCAGCCAGCTTAATGTCTCTGCTGTGGTCAATGTTTTGTGTATGTGGTAGTCTGCATGTGTGTTTATGTCATACATGACAAGCGTATTCACATGCCTTTGTGTGTGTGCATGTGTGTGTCTATCAGTGTGACTGTTATGGCCCAAAAAAGTGTGGCTATTAAGTCTACTGTTCTCAAGAATAAACAAGAAGAAGTAAATTAAAATGGGGAGGATTATCCTTTCAATCCTCTATGGACCAGCCTCCCCTGGTATTGATACACCTATATCATGCTGTCGGTATGTCTTGCCCTGCCCTGCCCTGCCCTGCCCTGCCCTGCCCTGCCCTGCCCTGCCCTGCCCCAGACAAGGAGCAGTACTACCCGCTGGTGGATGTGAGCTGGTGGAGTGACAGTGTGCTGATCCTGGCTCGCTGCTCCGGCTCCCTCACCGTCTCCTCCGTCAGGACGCTCCGCAACCTTTTGGGCAAGTCCTGCGAATGGTTCGAACCCTCGCCGCGCGTCACCGCCGCGCACGATGGGGGCTTCCTCAGCCTGGAGGTAAATACCGAGACAGTGGTGTGTGTGTGTGTGTGTGTGTGTGTGTGTGTGTGTGTGTTAGGTAACTGTTGAAGAGAGAGAGAGTTTATAGGTGTGAGACTAATGTAAGCATCTTTTATGCTAATACTATTTGTTTTTCATAGATTATTGATCTTTGCATCCAGGGCTATAAAATTGTATATCACATCTAATTTACTTTTTGTTTACTTATTAATGATTGAATGAAAAACTGTATTTTGAGTACTGTTTTTCTGATGCGAAATGGGTCTCCTATGAAGACAAAAGAGCCTGAGTTCATGCTGTTCATTCATTAGCGATAGATGTGGCTTGAATTCTAATAATTTGTACAGATAACTGAAATCTAAAAGGACATTTTGTCTGACAAAAAGAAATCCTAACCCAGACTCCCATGTGACTATGTAGCGTTGTTCAGTTCAGTAGCGTTGTGTTAGTGTATCTTGTATGTGAATTTAGGCTTGTGTGTGTGTCTGTGTGTGCGTGCGCACACTTTTTACTGCTGTAAAAGTGTGTGTGTGTACGCTCTTTCTACCATCGCCTAGCAGGGATAATAGCAAGAAGCGTGTGATGATGAAATATTTATCCCTTCTTCTTTATCCCCCCATAAAGAGCCTGATATCTCATCACCCTCCTCTTTTATTTCCATCCTTTGCTTTTCTTTATTTATTTTTATCTGATTTCACTGTGTAAAAGAGACGTGATAGTGAGAGAGAGAGAGAGAGAGAGAGAGAGAGAGAGAGAGAGAGAGAGAGAGAGAGAGAGAGAGAGAGAGAGAGAGAGAGAGAGAGAGAGAGAGAGAGAGAGAGAGAGAGAGAGAGAGAGAGAGAGAGAGAGAGAGAGAGAGAGAGAGAGAGAGAGAGAGAGAGAGAGAGAGAGAGAGAGGTAAGGTTTTCTTTACCAGCTGCCAACTTTTGGGAAAGGTTTCATCAGCCTCCCTCAACATGGAGTAGAGCACTGGGGGGATGAGTGTGTATGTAGCTGTGTGCACAGATGAGGATGTGTGTGTGTGATTGTGTAGATGGGGCTGTGTGTGAAGATTGTGTGATTGTGTGTCCGATGGGGAAGAATGACTGTTGTGCATTTATAGTGATTACTAAATGTGCACTGTGGAATATCTTGTGTGTGTGATGAGTTGGGTAGTGTTGTAGTACAGCACTATGGAGGCTGCCTCAGCTCCTCATTGATTAAGGCGCTTAATGTTTTACAGGTGCTAAATGTTTCATAACCCCTGGCTGGGAGCGGAGCCTTACAAGAGGGGCCAGCAGTTTTCTCTAGTGAGCATCAATACTAAATATGAGGACTTGCTGAGTGCAGGAGAAAAATGGGGAGATATTTTTCCCAACTGAGGCAATCAGAGAACTAGAGAACAGGATAAGACAAGTGGAAGGAAGTACTTCGGACAATTTAAATTTAATTTAGATTTTCTGTCGAGCAACTTGCTGTTGTTTTCTCTTTAGAGCTTCCAACCTGCTGATCTGGCGTGATGTAGATAAATGGAGTTTGTTTAATAACTTGAGCATGGCTAGATTTAAGTCAAATTGTGCTGTACTTTAAAGCTGCACTAAGCAACTTTTCACATTGGCGACTCCAAACAGCAGCGAGAGGTAATGGTTTTAAAAATCTGAACCTCGATACCCAGAAATCCTGTGATGTGATGTTAATAAACTGCACACAGCACATTCATGTTTACCGATCCAGCTGGTCTGTGATCACTTTATACCAAAGGATACCAAAGAGATGAAAGAGGCAAAAGGAGTCCAAACCATTTGTTGTGTTCAGTGCGATTCAAGTCCTCACTCAACACACCTACACTCGTCGTCCTTTAGTTACTCCGTTTCCATCCTTATCCTCATTTCTGTTGTCTTTCTATCTACCTACATTCTGTTTCTAATGCTGTCTTCCATCTGCCATCCCCAGTGTGAGGTGCGGCTGGCCCAGAAGCGCGGGCGCCTGGAGAGCAGCCTGAGCGGCGGGGCCAGCGACGACGAGGAGGGGGATGACGGCGGAGACTCGGACTCGGACGAAGAGTCCTCAGCCAAGGCCCGCTACTTCGGCTACGTCAAGCAGGGCCTGTACTACGTGACGGAGATGGAGCGCTTCGCCCCGCCGCGCAAACGCCCGCGCACCGTAACCAAGAACTACCGTCTGGTCAGCCTGAGGTCGACGACGCCAGAGGAACTGTACCAGAGGAAGGTAGGGAGCTGAGTCGGCCTGCGGACAGGCAGATTTTAATGTTCGTGCTGCGCTCACCTGACAGCGGTTAACCCCAGTCTCTCACCCTGGTCATGAAGCACTGACCTGGTGTATCTCAGGTTGAAGGGGAATAACATTGAACTCCTGCTTTAGAATATGTTATACAGCTAAATGCTCATGCAGTGCTTCTCTGGATGTTACACTGGCAGGGTCAGAGCTGAATTTCATAAGAAGGTTACAGGTACTTGCAAGTCAAAGTGCCTTGGTGTCCTTCTTTTGAAATTTAGATTATGTTATACCTACTGTATACTACAGCCTGTGCTGAACATTCACTGCTATCTCCTGTATCCAGAAACACGAGAGAATAGTTTCTCCCAAGCCTGAATCTATGGTATCACAGTTTGGCAGATTTTCTGTTTTGGAAGTTAATATAGCCCTACTACAATATACGTTCAGAGAAATACAAATCCACAAGCTGCTTTTAATTGCTTTACATTTGTATGACATTACAGATTAGAGTCTTGGGTCTCTCTTTTCAAGCTTTGAGACAAAATCACTCTAACAAACAAACAAAAAAATAACATACAGTATGTCAAATATGAGTGATATCCCCATTGGTTATGTTGTAGTTGTCAGTTGTGTTATGTTTAATAGCCATTTGCTATGCTCTTATTTAAATTCAATTTTTCTTTGCTTTGTCCTATTACTACTTTGCTGCTGCCACGACCCAGTTTCTCCACAGGGATCATTAGTTTCAACTTATCACTTTGAAAGAGCTCTGTCAGATGAAGGCAGGGTAATGAGACCTCTGTATGGCCGCAGTTAAACATTGGTTATTCCATTGCACAGCCCTCTGAAAAAATAATCTACCGCGAGGAGGACCACCATGCTCCCGGAGCTCAAGTAAAGGGTAGCGCACTCTTTACAGTATTCATATTTACATAGCATCACCGTAGCATTCACATCATTGGTGTGACCTCACTGGTCAGGAACTATCCTTTTGTCAGCCATCTATATAAGAGCAGCTCTATTGAAGAATCAGTTACTTACAATACAACCAAATTAATGTTCTTATCAAATAAGTAAATAATTAAATTCACATCTTATCAAATCAACACAAGGCTTTGCACCTGAAGGGTTTTACTCCAATATGTCATAAATCAAATACGTCTACTCAAGAAAGAGTGAGGTAGCACATCTAAAATTGGGGGGAAAAAATGACTAGATACAGTACTCACATTTCACTTATTTATTTGGGCGCTCGTCACAAAAAACTGATGCGTTTCAGCAAGAAAGGCCTTCATCAGAGCATTCATGCTGGAGCGCTGGAATGCATTCATGCTTGGATTTGAATGTTTTTTGGGCTCAGCGCTCAGCAAACAAGAATTCCATTGTTGAAGTGCATCTCTCTGCCTCACACAATGTTGTTTTTCTGTTCTGGGTGGAAAAAAAATGCTAGCTGATATTCCCTATTCGGTATTTCAAAAACAGAAGTGGCTCCATCCCTAAATACAAGACCTTTGTAAGGCTTTTGTTGGTTGAGTCATAACTTCAACAGTAACTTATTATGTGCTTGCCAGCAGTCATTTTTTTAAGAGTAGGTGTCAGGTGTCTGAAATGGTGGATATCCCATTTCGAAATTAAACTCTTCATTTCTTCTCATCACTTGATTTAACCGCAACTGAAGGACGTCATATGAAACCTTTCAGTCACTGACTGAATTATAACAGGCTGATCTGCAAAACTGGTTTCTGACAGAATAAATCCTACACCAGCCCAGTGAAGTGCTATTTTTTTGTTGGATCAGCTCCAGACTGCTGTTGAGGAGAAATGAAAACCAAGCAAGATGTTCAGTCTGCTTTAAGGCTATTTTTCAGTCCCAAGGGTTTCTCCGAAATGCTAATTGCTGCATTAGAAATATGGCTGTTGTTGCCGCTCGCTACAAATTGCAGCACAGACAACAACATGCTCCATCATAAAGCACAGAGCGAGTGGTATCGGCTCTCGACGGTCCCAAGTTTGAGCATGGTTCATCACTCATTTTTATGACCCATCATCTACTACCTTCTTCATCATCGTCATCATCATTAGACACCATTAGTCATCACCATCAATCCTAACAGTGGAGAGTTACAAAGTAATGCATCATTATTATCTCTGTGTAACACTTGGTACCCGCGGCACTTGTGAATGTCCCCCTTCCCCAGCTGCTACTCCCTGGTTGGAATTAGTTTTTCTTTCTTCACATGTACGTAGGCGTGTATACTGTGTGTGCGGGGCGCGTGCGTGTGTGTGTGTGGTGTGTGTGCATGTAAGTCTGCGCATGTGTATGTGTGTGTGCGTGCATGTACATTTGTTTTTGTGCCTGTGTGTAAGCGCCTGCACATTCACGCTTGTGTTACATTTGTGCTGATTGATTCATCCGCAACACACACACACGCACACACACACACACACACACAGAAACCACAGTGACCTAATCACTCCTCCGAGATTCACCTCAGTTGAGGTTTTGTAGTCCGATTGACATGTGAAAGCCACTCAGAAATGTTAATAGACCAGAACAAGTGACTCTGGTTATTTCCTCAAGTCAGGCTCTTCACGTTTTAGGAGTGTCATAATATGTTTGGTGGCGTAACCCTGTCTGTATGAGTAGAGCGCTGGCAGCTCTGCTAACAGTTTTATTAGCCGAATCCAGAGAGAGGAGGAAGTAGTTTTTGATGTCCTCCTACGTGAGGTTTAACTGCGTGGGGTGGTTATTGCCCTCGAGGAACCGCAGTCTGGCTAATGTGTTGCTTTATACTCCTACACACAGACAGAGACGGATACTCTGCGAGCGCGTTGGTGCGCTTGCACACACACACACACACACACACACATTCACACACACTGAGTGGGCCTGCGTAAACAGAGGTGTCACACTCTTGTTGGATCAAATCTATTGTGAGACAGTGAGATGACACAAAGCCTCTCTAAGCCTCATTATGTGTTGATTTCTAAGAAATAATAATAATAATAACAATAAAGATAAGAATAAGAATTGTATAGTGCTGATACTGAGGATGATGATGGAGCTTACTACAAAGGCTACAGCAGTATTAATGTTAATTTTAATTTCATATTATTTGAGTGAGGAACTGCTGAATCAGTGTGTGACATTGAGTCCCAATATCTGTCCCTGATTTCTCTGTTGGGTTTTCACTCCCTTCGTCCATTTTCTTTCTTCAAATATTCCCAAATATTTCATCCCCTGTCCCCTCATATAGAGGGCCCGAATCAGACTGTGTGCAGTTACGTGGGTCTTGCGCAGATTGAAATCTGCATGTTTGAGCTGTTCCTATTCAGTCTTGGAGTATTCAGTGTGCGCACTCAGGATTTTGGATGTGCCTTCGCTTGTGCGCAGGTTTGTTCAAAACCTCAGCTTCTTTGTCCTTCCTAACGGTGTGATGGAAAATTGGGCCATGGACATTTCTCTTTTTCATGTCTTTCTGCTGAGACATTGCCTTTAAATACCACTTGCCTTTTAATTCAGTTTTGTTTAGGATGACGGTACATGAAGATTGAGTTGGCAACATGCCCTTGAGACAATAATTGGATAAAAGCATCATAAAATATACTTTACAAAATCTGAAATGATTTGGGCTCTTCTGCAAATCTGCCTTTAAGAAATCACAGAAATCGTTTTTTGTACCAAACGTAATTTTTTATATCAGAAAATGAGTTTCTTAATGACAGTTGCTCTCCACTCAACTCACTGACAAGCCACTCTCCAGTTGAATTGCTCCTTGCATTGCACCAGCACTTGCCATGGCCACGTCTGCATCACATACAATTGAATGTTCATGAGCTTGTCTTTCCCAATTCATATAAATTTGTTCTTGTTCTTGCTGTCTGCACCACATACAGTTGAGGACACCTGTGAATTTTGGGAAGCCTGTAACATGATGGAATCTCATGATACATCTTTGCGTATCAGTGTCTGGCCAATACATACATATGTTCTTTGGTGTATCTGCTCACTGTTCATGCACATGTCCCTAAAATGTGTTTATTATGTGTGTGTGTGTATTTGTGTTTGTCCCACAGATTGACAACGAGGAATACGGCGAGGCCCTGTCTCTGGCCCAGGCCTATAATCTGGACTCTGACCTGGTCTACCAGAGACAGTGGAGGAAGAGCACTGTCAGCATCGCCTCTATACAAGACTATCTGGTGAGAGAGAGAGAGAGAGAGAGAGAGAGAGAGAGAGAGAGAGAGAGAGAGGAGAGAGAGAGAGAGAGAGAGAGAGAGAGAGAGAGAGAGAGAGAGAGAGAGAGAGAGAGAGAGAGAGAGAGAGAGAGAGAGAGAGAGAGAGAGAGAGAGAGAGAGAGAGAGAGAGAGAGAGACTCAAAGAACACTGACAGAGAGAGAGAGATGAGAAAACTCTGTGAATCATCCCTGGTGTGCCTTTGATGAATACAGATGGAAAAAGAAGGATAAAGCTAATGCAACGCTATCTGGAAAGAGGGAGGAAGAGGGAAGGAGGAAGAGGAGCTGTTAGACAGAGATGAAAAGAGAGAAAGAGAATGGGATCAGAGTTTTGGGGTACTGTACATCAGGGTGTGTTAGATGTCTGCTGAGTATAGTGTGTAATTGGTGTGGGTGAGTGATGGTACCGCACACGCTTAACTGTACAGCACACGCTTAACACAACCCCTTACACTATTTCACGCATCATTTTTACCAGTTTGGAGCAAATCCCCCAGCCCCCACCCCAATTCTGCATTTACTTTCATCCCATCTTGCCTTCTTACTCATTCCCTCTCCTTCCCTTCCCTCCATCCCACCCCAGAGCAAGATCCGCAAGCGCTCATGGGTGCTGCACGAGTGTGTGGAGCGCGTCCCGGAGAACGTTGACGCAGCCAAGGAGCTGCTGCAGTACGGCCTCAAGGGAACCGACCTGGAGGCCCTCATCGCTATAGGCAACGGAGAGGATGGGGGCAGGTGGGGCACGCACACACACACACACACACACACACACACACAGCAACACTATGCGTGCACACGCATATTCTACACACACATAAACACACATCCGCCACAAATAAATCCACAATCAATCCACTTCAATCAGTTCTTCACATCTTGAAAGGTTGACTTGTGGGATCTTGATAAGTTGCATCACAAAAATATCATGCAATATGATCAGCTGTTTCGTTTCAGCCGGATGATTCGAGCTCATCGATTTTAGTCAGCGTCTGCTGTCCGCCACTCCGAGGTTCATCCTGCCTGCCTCATGTTGTTTATCTATAATTGCAATCTATTTAGCTATGTGTCATTTCTGTGCCGTCTCCGTCCAGGTTTATCATGCCAGGTGACGTTGACCTCGACGACCTTCCCTACGAGGACTTCCTGTCGCACGAGGAGGAGCTGGAGAGGAAGAAGGAGAAGGAGAGCAGCAAGAGACAAGAGCTGCTGGCCAAGGTCGACTTCAGCAGGTACGTAGCCAGTCAGACAGTCAGTCAGTCAGTCAGACAGTCAGACAACAGATGAGGAGGTGGAGAGAAAGACGGAGAGGTCAGGTCAAGATAGGGGGGGTTTAGTTGAAGAAAATCACCACAGCAGGTTAGAGAGACCGTCCTTCACCTGTAGGACTCAGGCTCACGCCCCGGTGTTGGCAAGCAGCCGTCCTGCTGAACTGTCCCTGAGCAAGTTATTCTGTGGCTGACCCTTCACTCTGACCTCCCTGTGGAGGGGGGGGGGGGGAGTGAAAAGATAATTTCCCTGTACAGGTCAATAAAGCATTACATTATTATGATATATGTATATATCTCTATACAGTATGGTATTCTTTCTTTTTTTTTACTGAATTGTTGAAGTTGTTTATATAATTTGTCACTAAACTTTTAAAGAAAGCGACTGCGCCACCAGAGAGCCTCCGACTCTCAGCAGCAGTTGTCTGGTGGGTGGAAAAATCCCACCCGAGGGGAACCTGAGGCTGACCCACGTGAGTTGCCTCGTCGACTGGTTGTTAGGCAGTCTGCGGAGGGAGAGGCAAGAGAGCGAGAGTCGCCCACTGTTTGGAGAGCCCGAAACAAGGCTCCGAATGCTTAAATGAAGTCGTTATTATTCCCAGTATCCACTGTGATGACGGGCGTAGAGACTCCGCTGAGATTTTGCTGGAGGAAGGAAGGAAGGAAGGGAAGACGGAGAGATTACGGCGAAGGCATTTAAGGTGCAGACGGGAGAACTGCAGTCGCGGGGAGGAAATCAGGAGAGAGAGAAGGCTGCCAAATGTAACAGTGATTGTTTGATTGGGTCTGAGACAGGAGTGGGGATCATAAAGACAGGGGCATTAATGAGGATGAGAGAGAGAGAGAAAGAGCGAGGGAGAGAGAGCTGGTGGAGATTAGTGGCTAATCTGCTGGAGGTAATTTATGCCTTTGTTGTCGAGTGCCCAGGGAATGACTAATGAAAAACCCTTTAGTGATCACTAATCACCCTGCTCTCTCCCTCTCTCTCACACACGCACACACACACACACACACACACACACACACACACACACACACACACACACACACACACACACACACACGCATTACAAAGAAACCCCATTAAACTTATTTGAATACATCCACATATTACGCACATCTATTAGAATACACAAACGTAAACACAAAGTAAATATGCATATTACTGAAATAAATGACCCGCATTTCAAATATATTATGCACATTGTGTGCACACAAGCATGCAGTGTGTATACACAGACACACACACACACACACACACACACACACACACACACACACACCCACCCACACACACACACACCAAGCATCAGTAGCTGTATGATACTCTGTGTTTACTTCATATTGTTCTTCACATATAAAACTGGCCACTGCAGAACTTAATCAGCTCCACATTTGAATGAGGACGTGTTGAAGCAGGGTGTGATATTGAGCCCCGATATCTGCCCCAGATTTCTCTCTCCTCCTGTGTCCATTTGATATTCTTTCTTCAAATATTCCCCTTTTCTCCCCTTCTCTCTATCTCCCAATCCCTCATTCAGGGTGTCTGCCAGACAGCTTAT
The DNA here is from genome assembly GCF_048128805.1 of Centroberyx gerrardi. Lineage (NCBI taxonomy): Eukaryota > Metazoa > Chordata > Actinopteri > Beryciformes > Berycidae > Centroberyx > Centroberyx gerrardi. The sequence goes on along the minus strand of NC_136014.1, from coordinate 14,488,174 downwards.
ACACATGTCCCCAAAATGTGTTTATATGTGTGCGTCTGTGTGTGTGTGTGTGTGTGTGTGTACAGCAAAGCCCCTCACTAATGGATCTAACCATGCCGCCTTGGGGCCTGCGGCCGAGGCCTGAGACAGATAATAATTCTCTTAATTTCTTTTTAACTACACCACCATTACAGAAATGGCTTGGTATCGATCACAGCTGCTCTGAGTATATCCATGTGTGTTTTTGAAGTGTGTGTTTGTGTTTGCATTTATGTGTGTGTGTGTGTGTGTGTGATGCTCTTGCGCGTAGATGAAGGCTGTATTTAGCTTTTGAATTTCAGACTGAGTGCATCTTTGCATGCTCTACGTGTTTTTAGGTAGTCTGTGTTTGCGTGTGTGTGTGTGTGTGTGTGTGTGTGTGCGCACATGCAAAAGATGTTCAGCCGGGGCCATATCTCTGTTGCCACGTAACGCAGTGAAGCGGAGTGTGATTATTCTTGATCATAGTGGAGTTAAAAAAATAAATAAATAAAAAGGATTGGCTGCAATCATCTAAACGGCCCCTGGAAGTGACTCTTACACGCTATCGGCTGTGGACGACCAGGAGCGACCGTGTTTTGAATAATTATAGTTATTGTACAGCCTCACTCGGTGGACTTCTGCTTTCCGCCCTGAGCCGTTAATTCCAACTCCCAACACCTACTGGTTCGGTAAAAAGGACACGATAAAATGACACCGAGTACAATGGATGTTCACGCACCGCTCTGGCCTCGCTTCCACTCTTCCAGCTTCTCTGTTGTTACGAGTAGTTACACTCTCCTAGGCAACGCCATGCGGCACATTCGAAAACACAAGCTACTTGAGGACTAGGTTACTGCTGTTTATTCTTAACGCTGTGATACGTCAGCCCGGTGTTGTTCGCCGTGTCCGTTTTTAGGCTATACATTATGGTAACAGTGAATAGGCTGTGTGCATCCAGTTTTATCTCTCAGCTTTGGTCTTTGGTCTGTGTGTGTGTGTGTGTGTGTATAATAAAGTATGATTCAAAATCTGCCAAGGGCCATTATATCGGCCGCACTGACATTCAGCATACAACAAGAAGATGGAGCAATTCCACCATCGTGGTGTGTGTGTGTGTATGTGAGAGAGAGGGAGAGGGAGAGAGGGTGGGTTTGTGGTTTACGGCAAGGTGTTGATACTTTTATCTGATCAGATTCAGACCTCAATCAGAAGTCTCATTTTCTCATTTGCCCCAGCATCGGTCTGTGTGTGTGTCTGTGTGTATGTGGCTGTTTGTGCTATTATTGCTAAGCGTGTGTGCGTGTGAAGGTGTCCGCATAAGCTGCTGTGTCTTTCTGTCTGTTTATGCAGTCCAATTTTGTCCCTCATACAATGTGTGATAATCGCTTTTACCACACACTGTGTCTGTGGGTGTGTGTGTGTGTGTGTGTGTGTGTGTGTGTGTGTGTGTTGGCCTGTTTATGTGGTTCAATCTCCCTCCAGTACAGTCATATTCAGGGGGGGGTTTACGGAGATGGAGGAGCGACGCCATCTGATTGTAATAAGCTGCAGTTCTGATAGCTTTGGAACACAGGATACACACACACACACACACACACACACACACACACACACACACACACACACACAAGCAAACACACCCTGGGGGCAGTCGGGGCCCAGTCTCTTTGCATTAGGCAGAGAGTGTAATGGTGTATGTTGGTAACAGTCCATAGCACATAGTTTAGGTTTTGCACCCAAACTTTATAGCCCTCGATCTCCATTCAAATGTCTAGCAGTGCGTTTTGTTCTGCTGTCCCGCGGTGACCAATCCTCATGTATCGGCTGAACATTTCTGAGTGCAAGGCCAGGTTTCCAGCTTGTATGTGCAACAGTCTGCTGCACATTCATTACGCCATACCTCCATTTAGCAAGTCAACAATGGGATAAGCAATTTATAAGTAAGAGACTTGCACCTGAATTGCACCTGCATCATGAATCCCACCACTTCTAAACTGTCAGTGGCCACTTCCACAAGGGTCTATGAATTGCACTTAAGACAAAAATAAGAGACCTTTGATCAATAATTGATGTTAAATGCCCAATTTGGGATTTTGGTTTGGAGGATAGCCTATTAAATATAGATATTTTTGAATGGTATGACTTGCAGATTAACAATTAATTTTACATGTTTTTAAATAAACAGGCTTACAGTGAGTGTAGTGGTTCAACACAGTAATGTAGTAGTTCAAAATACATTCAAACCAAATTGTTTTGCTTATCACTCCCTGCCATTGTATTAAGAGCTCAGTCAGTTAATTTGAGAATGAGAGACGGCCAGTCCTATGTTCTTCTGAGGCAGACCAGCCATTTTGTTTATGTTTGTTTATGTTTACGATCAGGCCAAGAGGGAAACGGACCTACAAAATAACTTTTTGACATCTCGTCTCTCCTCTGCTCCTTCTTACTCCCCCCCGCCCCCCCCAGCCTTCCCTTGCCACCCCTCTCCTTCCTCCTCCTCCACTCTTTATTACTTTGCTCTGAAGAGGCAGAGCAAAGTAATAATTACCACTAGTACGAGCGCTAAGCCGCCACTCTTTGATGTGCCAGAGAGTGTGTTGAGCCAGTGTTAATCTCTGTTAGTCTGCGTAGAGGAACCCTGATAAGGCCTGATAGCGCACTCTGTAATGAGGGATTAGGGATTAAGACGGCGGTGTAGGGGTCAGCTCCCCTGTGGTCACGCTGCGGTTGATCTGGGCCAGGTTTTTTGGGGGCTTTGGGCGCCACTCAGCTGGGTCCGGTTTGTTTCTGGCAGATTGGCGGGGACGGAGTTATGAGAGTGCGTCGGGATGGAGCGGAGGGTGTGTGGAGAAAGATGTTTTTATTTTCATGTGTGTCTGTGTGCATGCTGGTGTGTGAGAATGTGTGTGTGTGTGTGTGTTGTGTGAATTGAGGGGGCGTACCATGACCACGAGCAGTAGTTTGCAGCCTTGCGGTTCGTTCCCCTTGGGCATACCTTGAGTGATTGAATTGGGGGTAGATCCTACATAGCCAAGTGGCTTGGTATTTGTGGTGATCCAATTTATTTGTGGCCGTGATTAAATGACATTGAAAATGGATTTGATTCGCACTGGGCAATCAGTCACCTCATTGACAACCAGCATCCCATACATAAAAAACGACTGGGCCCTTGTGGTCATAGGGAGTTGATTTGTTGTCCTTATACAATGATTAGGTCCAGAGGGCACTATGTGGTATTGTGATGGCTGTAGGCACCAGTCCCAAGCATAGTTATATAGGTTCCCCCTGGGCGTACTCTATATGGTCAATTTACAGTTAATTTAACGCCATAGTGTCCGTAAGTGTGTTCAGTGTGTGCACTTAGTTTGAAGGCAGGATTTGACCCTGGTCAGAACTGCAGCTTATTCAGATGTTGTAATTTGAGCTGTTGGAGTGAGGTTTTGGATTGGAGGTCTTATTGTTTACCCTTGTGTTGCTGCAGGTTAATTGCGATGCTGTGTTGAAGTGACTGTGCAGTCATGCTGTTGATTTATGTGTTTGTGTGTTTGTGTGTGCGTGTGTGTGTGTGTGTGTGTGTGTGTGTAGGCTGACTCTGGAGCAGAAGGAGCTGTGCCGGAGCCGACTGAAGCTGCTCTCCTACCTGGACCGGCTGGCCACATACGAGGTAACAGCATCCACTCACCATCATTCTAGTTGTTTAGATTCAGATGGACTTGCTCTTGAAAATGAAGCACGTTAGTTTCATTTAACCTGAAGGCCTGTTGAGATATCAGGGACCTCGCCAATGATGCAGCACATGGCAAAATTGCAATTTGCAGACATTCAACAGATTTTTAAAAAAAAATCTGAAACATCCAATCAGCAAGTGCAAAAAAAACGCTGCGGGCACTTAATTGCCACACAAAGCCAGGAGTCCACTGATAGTCCAGAAATCAAAAGATCACATTTAAATGTGCATGCAATAAGTGAAGGTCACTGTAAGACCACAGAAGGCCATTGAGAGTCCACTATTAAGATGATCACATCAAGCAAGCGCATGTAAGTTTGAAGGTCAATGCAGGACCATCTTATTGCCCACACAAGCACATTGAACATTCTTTATTCCTCGCCAAATCTCTGCAAAGCACAGAGGCTTTTCTCTTCTGTCTCCTCCACACACACACTCTCTTACCTTCCTAAGCTCTCCAGAAAAGTGAAAACTTGTGGAAGATGTTTACGTGATGGGCATGGTTGATAAGTATATAAATAAAAAAGTGTTTCTGTTACTTTTACAGAAAAAGTCCTACTTTTTACTGCATGCTTGCTGTACTACTGCACTTTTGCTCCATCCCCAAGATACAGGAAATGGTTACAAGGAATGGTCAGCTGGTTATTAGACATTAGAGTTTTGTTTTTTGAAATATGCTTATATGGTTCTACTGTAATAAACGTATGAAGGTACTAATGCAGATAGATGAGGGGGAACTTCTACACTAGGGACCACTTTATGTTACTCTCTGGATTTCAGAACAGCACATGAATAGATATGTTAACATGTATGCCTTTTTTAGCCAGAATGAATCAAAGACGAAACAGACCATACTGTACTTTGACCTGTGCAGCAGAGTAGAGATGAGATTTTGTCCTGCTGGATATTCAGCTCATACAGAATGACGTCTCTCTCTCTTTACTCGGACATTGTCATGGTAACTGCAGCACTCGTCAGATTCCTTTTGCCCTAATCCATTTTCTCTGGATGTCTATGAATATGATATTAGGGTTTTTATCATCCCGACTTGGGCTGGCTCTGTCCGCATACGGCCCATTCAAAGGCTATCCATCAGACACACAGACCCTTGCATGCATGCTCGCACACAAACATACATATAAGCACGCACGCACACACACACACACACATACACACACACACACACCCAGACCCTGGCAAAGGGGATGCTACAGAGGATTTTATACACACACAGACACATACAAATCCCTCTAAGCCAAAGGCCAGGACAACAAATGTTCCCTTCACACACACACGCACACACACACACACGCACACATGCACATCAGATGGTTCTAAACCAAAGGACCAGAAGACACCTCTATGCTAGAAAGTTAAATAGCATCGCTGTTGACTTTGCATTTACTCGGTGCATTCATTTGCAGTCACAGCTCCCTCTCACAATGTCCGCTCCCTCTTTTCCTCTCCTCTTTATTCTCCCTTCTCTACCCGCTCGCGCCATTTTCTCTCTAAACACGGCCCTCCCTTCTTCTGCCTCACAAATTTCTTTATGAAACCCCCATGGCATTCTGTCTTCCTTCCCCTTGTCCCTCTTTCTCTCTCTCTCTCTCTCTCTCTCTCTCTCTCTCTCTCTCTCTCTCACACACTCTCCAGGAGATACTTGGAGGTCCTCATGCGGCGGAGCAGAGATACGATGCAGAGTTCTTCAAGAAGTTCCGCAATCAAAACATCGTTCTGTCTGCGAGAACCTACGCCAGGGTAAAGACGGACTCTCTTTTCCCCTCAAAATCTCTCACTGACCGTCTCACTTGGTCAGTTTCGCTTAGCCGTACCTTTCTCCATTTTGCTCTGCTCTGACCTTCACTATTCCCCATTGTACAAATAACAAGAAACAACAGGAATATTACATGAACATTTGGTCATCTTGCTTTAACCTTGATAAACATTATGTAGGCGTTTTTAAAATAGAAGACGCTGTTACACATATAAACTACTGTACGTCTCCATGGCATCAATGTAATTTGAACTGATTTATATTCTCGTTTTATTTATTAAAAAAAATGCTATAATGCTCTGCCTCCTGTCAAACAATACAAGTTTGATTTAAAATTTTGTGCTATTTATTTCCGTGCAATCATAATGTGTAAGCTTGGTTTGTTAGAATTTAAAAAAGTTTTATTATTGTTGAATCAAAGTTCTTAAGATTGCAGTTGTTGGAGCTCAAATGTGTGCATGCCTGTGTGTTTGTTTGTCTGCAGGAGAGTAACGTGCAGGCTCTGGACATTCTGTTCACGTACCATGGAGCAGAACTGCTTCAACATCGGCTGGCTATCCTTTACAACTTCCCAGAAACCACCTCTCCACATGAGTACACCATCCTGCTGCCTGAGGCCTGGTGAGATACACACACACACACACACACACACACACACACACACACACACATTCATACTCACACAGTTGTTAATGTCCTCATTAATTACAATAGTATCCAAAGAAGAGATTGAAATGTTTGACACATAATTTTAAAATGCACTTTGGGGGATTTTCTGTACATCTTAATGAGATTTTCTTTCAGTGTAGGGTGAACTCAGAATACAAGCACAGCATGGAAAATGTGGTTCACTTGTGGATGGCAGTCGAGTCCAGTCACTGAGGACTCAAAGAAAATATAAAGCATTACCTTCCTGTCACACTGGGTGGAATAGAAAGAGGGTGCAATTTCAGTGAGATTTTCCTGTTCAATTATCCTGTGGGAGTCAATGGGAAAACAGGACAAGGAAATGTCATTCAAATTGCACCCTCTGTGTTTTTGCATATAGACACGAGGGTGAGGATTTATATTTTCTTGAATTCCATATAGATGTGAGCCACATATTCCTTACTGTGCTTGACTATTCTGATGGAGAGTTCACAATAGACAAAAAAAACACAAAAAATCCCACTAAGATGTGTTGAAGGAAACTTTTCTTAGCTTAGTTAGCAAGAAAGACAGAATTGAAAACAATTTTGAGGAAAATAATTCCTAAATACAGTCTAAAAAGGCTATTTGAATATCATGTAAAATAAAAAAAATAGCCCAAATGAATATCCCTGTTTTCTAATTTTATACTTTAACCTGAATTTCTACAGTTCCCTTTTTACAACAAAACATGTGTTTGCTTAATTGACAAACCGTACTTGTGGACATTTGCATGTACATACACATGTGCACACGCACACACACCAGCTGACTATGTGAACATAGAAAGGGCTGTGTAAAAATACACGCATGACCGCCAGCACACACCCCCTCTCTAGTGTCTGAAAAACAAGATTTACACCTCTCTGGAATGCAGAAGCAGCGCTTGTTGCTGCATTTCAAATAAAAATCATGTCGTACCGCAATCACACCTCTCTTAGAGCGCGCACACAAAGGTCTTTCTCACTTCTTCTATATTCTCATCTTCACACTGCAAGAATGCTTCTGCAGTCCTCTGTGACGCACACACACTCACACACACACACACACACACACAAGCACTTGCACAAACTTGCGAACAAATTTACGCACACAGCCTCAGCTTAAGGGCTGACATTGTCAAACACAGCAATGAAATGAAAGGACAGATGTAATTGCCGCTTCTAAATTTACATACTAACAAAATCCACACAAATCAATATGATACAGTAATAGCTGCAATAACCACCCCTCCCCTCACACACATGCAAACACACACACTATCTCTCTCTCTCTCTCTCTCTCTCTCTCTCTCTCTCTCTCTCTCTCTCTCTCTCTCTCTTCTTTCTGTTCCCTACTTCTTCAAGTTCAGCTCAGTCACTCAGTGGTTCTAGATTTTGTGAGCCTGTGTTTGTGCCTGTGTGCATGCTCTATGTGTAGCATGAGAACAGCTACTTTAATTAATCCATTCACTCTGCATTCATGTTGTGATTAGAGTTGTCCTCTTGCACTCTGGCTTTGCTCTAGTTTTCACCCTACATTTCTGCTTTGGGACTGGGGGGGGGGGGATCTGCAGAAGGGAGGGAGTGGGGGAGAGTATTTGTGAGAAGGAGATGGAGGAGGAGTATTTTGGAGGGGGAAGAAGTCATTCCTCACCCCTTTATGGCTCCCTAATAGAGGTGACAGAGTGGATTTACTGATGAGTGCAGCCAGCCATCCATCGCGCCTTTTTGTTTCCCCCTTCTCCCCCTTCTCTGCTCTCGCTCCTCTCACTTTCATTTCCCCTCCTCCCTTTCCTACCGTTTCTGTATTCCCTCCTCTCTGCTACTATTTCATATACTCTTATTACCACACGCATGTATGCACCAACCTGAGAGCATGCACCTCTAAAATCATACACATAAACACATATACTGTATATAAATAATTATGTTATTACAGCCCCACACATTCCACCGCCGCTCCCTTATATTAGCCATATCTGTGTTTGTATGGAGGTCAGGCGGCTGTAGCTCTGCAGTGGGCATCCATCATGGCTCTGCCGCTGTAGGGCAGTTTCCTAGTTTCCCCAGCCTGTGAGCACCAACTGCTGCTCCGACAGAGCTTGGTTGTTTGCCGCAGCAGACGGCGCTGGCTGAAGCCATCTGTCTGGGGCTCACTTGCTAGACTAGTGGAGTCCTGCTCCACTGGAAGGGGAAGATATCCTCCTGTAATATTGAACGGGTCTGGGAGGGGTCTCCGAGACACGTGGAAGAGTGTGGAATAGCGATATATTGTCGAAAACTGTGGGTGCCTGTAGGTTTCAAGCAGTGAAAGGTTTCGCCCCGTGGAAATAAAAAAAAAAGTTAGTTTGCATCTTCATCTGCCTTCCTCCTTGCCTTCCTGCCTGTCTCAGGCCAATGTGAAGTAGATTAGGGGAACAGCCGTGGAATAATTCATTCCTCCCATCGATATCTGAGCTCTCACACCAATATTTACTCTCCACCCTCTAACCTGGCTCTTTTTAATGAGGCAAGAGAGCCAGGGAGTTAGGGAAAGACCGCAAAAAAGGCAGAAAATGAAAGAGGCGTGTAATAGGGATTCAGTTTCTTTGTTCGTTTTTGGGGAAGAAGATAGTCTCCTTCATCTCTGTCATCCCAGTGCTAAAATACCAATTTTAATGGATGAATTTATGCTGTAGTTTTGGTCAAAATCTCTACCTTCGCGTGTTGATATAAATCACATCTGCTACCCGGACAGCTCTTATGTATTTCGTGCTTTGATATAATTTATGGCCATGGTTAAAAACTGCAGAAGTGTGTGTGTTTTAGGCATTTAACTGCTCCAAAGCTTTAGATGATTTGTAGCCTACACTATCTCCTTGAGTTTTACAGCCACAGTACATATTTTTCTGTCTACAGACAAATAGATAACAAGAAGAAATGCATGAATCCTAGAATAATAGATAAAACACAGTTTCTGTTCTCCCAATGTTTCACTGTGTATGTGCATGCATCCATGTACCTGTGCGTGCGTGCGTGCGTGTGTGTGTGTGTGTGTGTGTGTGTGTGTGTGTGTGCACATGTGTCTCAGTCTTGTCAGCACTGACACACGAGGTTACAGAGTCATTCTTCACTTTGGTTTCTTTTCTTGTGTGTTCCCTATTTATCTTCCCCAGACATGTCACACTCAAGGAGACGGGAAGAAATAAAGCTTCACACCAACATGGCGTTTAGAAAATAAAAGTCCTCACTATTTACAACCGAGGCACGACCCAAACTCTCTTTTAGAAAGTTCTTGACTTGTTTATTGTTGGGCTTTTGTTTTTTGTTTTTTCCCCGTTCCCCTTATTATGCTCTGCTGTTTCCATTTCCCATATGTTGCTACCTCTCACCAGAGTTTGCTGCAGTTTATGACCATGTGTAGTTTGAGACAGTAAATGTCGTTGCTGATTTATCAAGCACCATTATGGGGGGAGGGGGGCGGGCGGGCCGCAGGGGGAACAGTTTATTTCTTGGCTTCTGGCTAGTCACTGGTTTTTGTTCTGATATGTACTCTATATTAGTGTATGTTTCTCCCGAAAAGTGAATTTTCTTCCCTCAATAAATTGCATATTTGTCACTCTTTCTCGCCCTGTCTGTCTGTCTGTCTGTCTGTCTCTCTCTCTTTCTCTCTCTCTCTCTCTCTCTCTCTCTCTCAGTCTGGATGAGAATGATGAATTGGTGTTGATTCCGTGGGATGAGCAGAGACACAGAGAAATGGACTGGTGTGAGGCGGAGGAGTGCAGGTAAACGGTTGACATCACCATCGGCATCAACACCCAGCATTGTGACACTGCACACTAAGCATTACAACACATAATAAAACTACTGAGGTCTCACGATTCCAAACCCTCCCCTTACCCACGATGCAAGTCTCTGAAGTATCATAGTATAGAAAATGTTCCAACTATTAAAATTCATGGTCCATACTGGACAGATGCTTGTGTTGGCATCATTATGTGAAACAAAAGATTCATCCCATTACCCAAATGTTAAAGAGAACCATAACAAAACAAACCAGTAAAAAAGCTAGTTATATTGCCAGTTTGTGCCATTTGTCTGCTTCTGCACAGAGGCCAACTCCAAATTACAGTTGTATTTAGCGAGCTCTTTTCAGTGATCTTTGGTGTGGAATCATGATACCACTTGCTATTGTAGGTATACTTGGTCTGGCATAGTACTGCAGGGTGACATTGCGGTATCGTGGCAACCTTATTATACAGTGGTTGGAGGTACAGCAACGCCAACATTGTTCAGGACTATGTTTACGGCATACCTTGCCAACCATGCTTTCTGTTTTTGCCATGTTATACCTCTCCCTTTTTTTCCCTACCTCTCTTCTTTCCAATTTTGCTTCCTTCCTTCCTTTCTCTCTTCTTTCCTTGTCTCCTTCCTGGCCCTGCTCCCTCTTTCCTTCTCTTCTCCCTCCTTGCTCTCTCTATCCCTATGTACTCCTCTGCTCCTTCAACCTCCCTGCTTACCTTCCCCCTATCCCCTATATCTACTGCTTCTACCCTTACCCCCTCCTTCAATACACACAATAAATACGCACAAATACACACTCCTTATCTCTCACCCCTCCTCACACCCCTCCTTTCTCCCTCAGAGCGGTGTTGGACCAGAACCTGTGTGACGATGACAGCTTCCTGTATGAGGAGGCTCCGGAGCTGCTGCGGTTCCGTACGGCCACGCCCGCCATCCAGCTGCTGACCGACTGGTACCAGAGCAGAGCCCAGGATATCGACTCCTGCTCCAGACAGGTAGGAAGGCTTTTACTGTCGCACACTGCCTGTTAGGCCTGGAAAATGAGCAGAGCTCGACTTCTGCTAGCACAGAGCAGAATAAAAGCATCAGACAGCTGGCTGCCATGGCGACAAAGAGGCTGTAGCAAAGAGCAAAGGGGCTGAGTGTTTTTAGCTCTCATTAGCTTCGGTAGCTTCGCAGTTGCAAAGAATTATGGGACATAGATCTCAGTTGCAAAGAACTACGGGACATTTTGCCTCCCTCTGAAGTTACCATGCCATATACAGAGGCCAGTTTGCAGGTCACATGGCAGCAATCAAAATCACCCCCTATACTGATAGGAACCCCACTGAATTATGTGGAGATTTTTTTCACACCGTTAAGGTTCCTGTGCTGCTCGATAGGAACTTAGGGCAGGACTGCAGCAGAAAGGAATTAATAGACAGTTGCCAAGGGGGAAGGGGATTTGGGGTGATTATCCAATCCAAGAATGCTCGATACTTGTCTTCTTGTGGAGAAAGTTCTTCCCAAGCTGTCTTGGAGAGAACGATCTTCTCATGAAAGTAAGCGCAGCGGCGCTTCCTTACAGTTTGAGACGGACTGTTTGCTTGACAAAAGATGTATTGATCATGTCCACGATGCACATGATCAATTAAGACGCGCAGCTGTTCATTTTCTCAGCTGTTTCATCCGGTTCTGTACTGTGGACTAAAGCACTGCTTGGACGTGTTGGGCCATTCTCGCAATGAATCTTCGCGATACCGTCCGATGCATCCTCGGCTGGCAACTAAACTTCCATGATCCTTTTGTTTTGGAATCATACTACAGCGGTTAGATATTACATATAAAAACGCATCACGAAGGACATGAGAATGCATATTGGTGAAGAGCCTGGGGCAGAAGAAGAGTTATGTGTGACACCTCAGAATGAGCTGGAATTCAGACTGCAAAGATGGCGTTGCCAACCTCTATCAGTCAAGGTCACTTTGATCCTATCTATGACAGAGTCATTATCATATTCGCCATATGGACTTCTAATGAAGAGTAACCAACGCTTCTGTCATCTGCGCTCTGTTGCTGTAGCTGTAAAATAGGACTTGTTTAGTGGAGTAATGGGATGTATCTGCTGGGGCTGCCCACTCTCTGCACCCACACTATCCACGCCATGGCTCTCTCCCCTATCTACCTCCTTCAGAGTGATGGATCAAGGTTGCCACAGCTCTCTCTTTGTCGTTTTGAAAGGACAAACTATGCTGCAGTCATATCTTTCCCTTTCATTTCTCCATTTCATCCCTTTCATTGGGTGGATGGAGGACGGTGGAGAAGAGATTTGGGGGTCCATTGCTCAATCTTTGAAGACTGCTGGGGAATCGTGCCTTTTATCATCCATTCGGTCGAGTGAGAGAGAGAGAGAGAGAGGGAGAGAGAGAGAGAGAGTGTGTGTGTGTGTGTGTGTTTAAAGGGAGTCTTTGTTCATCTCTAGGAATCACACCAGCACTCTCTTTCATTCTCTCCCTTGTTCCTCTTTAATTGGACCTCATCTCCTTTCGCTCGCTCACACGTTACTACAGAAGCCTCGTGGGACCATTCCTAACTCTCATGTCTCTTGCTTTTTCACACACTCTTTCTCTCTCTCTCTCTCACACATACGCACACAGACACGACAGAGGAACACTAGAGCAGCGCTGCTACCATTTGCTAAACAGTTTTCTTCTTCCTGCCTCTTTGCTTTTTCGTCTCATTTGTTCTCTCTCGTTTGTACCCTCCTCCCATCACTCAGCTGGCAGTGTTTATGCTTGGGAGAGCGTTTTAATGGGGGAAAATGGGGTTTGATTAAAAGGAACCACATCAGAGGAAACTAGAGTGTGCTAAACCACTTAGAGAGAGGGAGGAGAGAGTGAGGCTCTGAATAGGAAGATTGACAGGAAGACTCAGTGAGGGAGAAGGGTTTGAAAAGCGGAGAATGGAAGCACAACCAAAAGAAAGAGAAGAGGGAAGAGATGAATACCAGGCCAATGCAACAGGCCCAGTTAGAAAGGTTAGAGTGTATGACAAACTGAGAGAGAGGGGAGACAGGAGAGAAAGACAGACCGAACAGATGTCGAGGCAAAATAGCAAAGAAATCTCATGGAAAGAGCTGCTTTTGTGAAGGAAAATCATTGGTTACAAGGAGGTGAAAGGGTAGGAATAAAGGATATTAAAGACAAGTGTTTTCTTGAAACACTATTGGCAACAAAATCAGCACAAAATGAGAGGGTGGCTTTGGAAGGCAGACAGAGAGGAGCGGGAGGCAGAGAAAGAAGGCAAAGGGCCAGGCTGGGAGTTCAGATGGAGGACAAGCAGGGTGAATGTTACAGCATTCTCTCAGGGAAGGAAAGGAGGAGGAAGGAATATGCTCGGTAGAAGAGAAAATGTGAAAATGACGGTGGAGGTGGTGAGAGGATGGATTGAGATACGATGGGGAGGAAAGACAAAAGAAGGATCAAATTGAATCGCAAAATTAAACAGAAGACTCAGTGAAATCTGCTGGGATGGAGAGATGGAGACAGTGGAGAGAGAGAGAGGATACAACTTGTGTTACAGCTTTGAGAGTGATAAGGGGAGGGGCTGGAGAGAGGGGAGGGGAGGGAGACAAGGCTGTAATTAAAAAGCGTGAGATTTTAACATCCAAATTGTCTGTGGTTAGCTGGGGAATCTATCTCTGGAGAGTAGAAAAGAAAGAACAAGGGATGGATGGAGGGAAAGGGGAGAATCTTTACCCACAGCTAGATCAATAGACCTCTCTCTCTTGTTGTATCTAATTGCTCAGGCTCTGACTCAAGGTGATTTGGCTTTTCTCTCATTGAGTGCGTGCCTCGTGCTTGTGTTTGTGTTTGTGTGTGTGTGTACATTCAGAAATAAAGGCCTGCAATAATTTATTCAGCAGAAAGAGTTTTGAGTTAAGCTGAAGGTGACAAGGTGGCAGACCCAGCAGACGCCACAGGGACAGTCAGTGTGTTTGTGTGTGTCTGTGTGTGTGTGTGTGTGCGTGTGTGTGTGTGTGTGTGTCAAGTGTGTGCGCGTGCTCAATGCTGTGCTAACCGCTGTGCCAAAGGGCCATGCTTCTCTAAAAGGTGGAGGGGAAGCAATCATCACCACAGGCCCCGGCGGCATCTGCTATCGATTGGCTACCAATGTCCATCCACAGGTGTCTGGGCATCGATTGGCTGGGCGTGCTGCCTGCATATAGGTGGTCGGGTATTGATTGGTTGCTCTTCTGGATGGACTTTTATTGATCAACCTAGCAGGCGGCCCAAATATTCCCTGTCTCATCATCAGAGGGGTAATGAATGGATATTGGTAATGATTGACAGATATTATTTGCTGATTTTTGATTGGTTTGTTTATTGGTGTGTCCAGTCCAGTGACCTCGGCAACAATTTTTCAATGAAGCCTTGCAAATAAATGGCTTCCCAAAGCAGAGTAGGACTAACAACTAATTCTTAACAATTGAAAAAAGACACTGCTGGATACAGCCACACTTATTCATCTGCTGCATGCCCCGCTTTGACTGCTGTAACTGGGTTGTGACAAGGTGTAGATATACATTGCTTTTTTAGAAGGCACGCTCTCAGAGAAAGTTAGAAATTTGAATGGCATGATGGAAATTGTCCCATTGGGCAACCCATTTAGTGATTAGAACATAGACTACTTGCCCTGTGGAAAGGTCTCTCTCTTCATGCAAGACTTGGAGTGCGACTTGTTTTTTTTCCATAGGAAGTGAAGGTGGTGAGCGATGGGACACTGTGCTCAGCTAAAAATCACTGTGCAAGCAGATGAATACATGGTTGCTTGCCTAAAATACTTCCAAAATAAACCATGGACAACAAAAACCACTAACAACTTTTTTATTGCTGCTTTATTGGTTCTTTTTACTTTGGATAATGCTTGTTGCTTACAACCTCTCAACATATTATGCTAAAGAGTTAGCCCATGAGTGATTTTGGTGTTTATGTTGTCATCACTTAATGGGTTAGTTGACCAATAGGCCAATCTCCCAGAACTATGGGAGACTATGTGTATTCCTTTATTAAACCAGAATTTGGCAAAATATGCAGATGGTGGTTTGACTGTTGTTCAGTAATTTTGAATTATTAGCCCATTAGATGTTGCTAATTGGTTGTTTCATTGTTCTGCCATCAGACTGAGCAATTTCTTCATGTTGCATTTCTTTGCTTTGTCTCCTTCCTCATTGGCCTCTCTACCCGTCCATCAGGTGGACTGCGCCCTCTCATTGGTGCGTCTGGGGAAGGAGCGTGAGATCCCAGGACTGGAGGTCCTGTGTGATGACCTGGTCACCATGGAGACGCTGGTGTATGAGACGTCATGTGAACTGAGTCTGACACTTCGGGACCTGCAGCAGCTCAGCCACATCCACAAGCTCCGCCTGCTCATGAAGAACGTAAGTGACATGCCGCGCGCCTAAATCACCTTCCACCCATTTCCATTGGCCAGCTTCACTCCGTAATTTCTTTTGGAAGCAGTGATTGGTTTGAGATGGCTGTGTATTCTTTGGAAAATGTTCCAAGTCATATCATAAAATGAATGAAGAAGTTATGATTAAACTTATCAGATATTGTTGTCCTCAAATGTTGCTTTAAAGCCATAGAATGTGCAAATTGACCATGACAGTATGGCTGCTAGACTGAGTGCTGGTGTTTTGCAAAAATCTTGCAACTCCAAAGTCTTCTTGTTTTTGTTTTTCTTCTTTTTTTAACTTGAAAAAAAATGCTCTTAATTCCTGAAATTTCTGACTCAACTTAAATTTCTCATAATTCCTGCAATTTTTTACTTTACAAATTTTTCATCCAACAGCAGCAGTAGAGGAGTGATGTGACAGCTAGTCTGTACCAGGTACTACAGTTACAAGTCCCCTTGGAGTACAGAATATGAGCTGTCCTCTAAATTGTGGCTAATAACTGCCAGCTTTAGCCTGTGAGGACCACTGCCAATAGGATCTGCCATACAGGCAGGCAGCCAGCAAATGTTGTTGACTGCACTAACACATGCTGTTTGACTGCTACTCCCTTGGGCTCTGTGAGTGTGTGTGTGTGTCTCTCTGTGTGTGTCTGTCTGTGTCTGTGTGTGTCTGTGTATGAATGTTTACCAAACTCCTTCGTGATTAAGTCCCTACTTCGCCTGTGTCTGATGTCTTTGTTTGTCAGAGACACAGTACAGCAAAGCAAAATGTTTGTGCGTGGGTGTGTATGATTGCCTTAAGCAGCTATATCTTTTTTTTTGCATCTCATAATGAATGATTTATTATGTCTGGAATTGATAGAGGAATTGTTTCCTTGTATGGATGCTCTAATATCTGCAATATCCTGAGTGTGACTAGTGCCAGTGTGTCCGGTGCAAACCCCTTTATGCCTTTCTCGCTCCCCTAAAACATGCTCTTTTCACATCCACAACACAAGGAATGTCAGGGTGCAAAAAAGAAAATGAGAATTAACTTGCTAGCATTAGCAATTCAGTGAAACAACTGAGTATTCCTGGTGATAGCTAGATAGAAAGTAGTAGTGTAAAAGATTTTACATCACAATGATGGACTTAATTTATATAATGACTGGACACGCAGGATCAGGCAGTTGAAACTGTAATTGGCCAGTCACTATTTAGAATGTTTCTCGGCTGATTATGATTGGTAGCTGATCAATTGTGCACCCCTAAAAATAACTACTAGTACAAAGACTATCCTAGCCGCCATGTTGACTTTCCCAGTGTATTTAGAATTTCTGTGTCTGGCGATATCTCCCCTTCCCCCTCTCTATGTCTAGCAGGTTGACTACATGCTTTTCATACATATACTGTATAAATATCTTCCCCCTCCAGTTCAGCATGGATCACTACGTGAAGGGTGGTTGTTCACTTCTTGTCAAGTCAACTCTATTTATATGGCGCCTTAAACACAGAGCACGTTGTTACAAAGAGGTTCACAAGGTTAAACGAGAAGATCACATGAGAGGAAACACTCTAAACAGACAAAAAAGACAGAGCACATTTCAAATCAGTCACACTGAAAGGCCGTGGAGTAAAAGTGGGTCTTTAATCGATTTTTAAAAATGGCACTGGATTCTGCTCACCTAACACTTTAGGGAAGGTTCTTCCACAGTCGCGGTGCCTCAATCGCCCGTAAATAACTCCTGCCATTTTCAACCTGGACCCCATTTTCCCATCATTGTCCCTCATAGCTATTGATCCTGACCAAAATCTTGTCAATTGCTTCACTATTGAGCTACTTATGTCTTGCTTGCCAGGGTCCGCCGCTCTCCAACACAGTCCTATAGGGCCAATGGACACCTCAAAAGTCAACCTCAAAAGCAGGCAGAGCATGTCTTTTCCAACAAATTGATGCTTACTCTGTAATGAGACATGTACATACTTAATTTTCGTTTTATCAATATGTTGAAAAAGACATGCTGTGGTTATTTTGGGGTTGATTTTTACTTATAGGACTGTAAATAGATGGTCAGAACTTATCGATAAGATGGGAAATAGGGTCCAGGTCAAAAATGGCCACAGTAATGGTTTAAGTTTAAGTTTGGACCATGGAAAAGCCGAGAGCCCCTGATCACAGGACCTAAGGGACCTAGGGGTGTTTTAAGGGTGCATGTGTGTCTGTTAATGCCTTCCTACCTCCAGCCCATGGTGGAATGCTGCATGAAGGGTGGTTCCTCACTTCCTGTGTGTCTGTAAATGTCTTCCTACCTTCAGTCCAGCTCGGAGCGCTATGTGAAGGATGCCTTCCAGTGGATGGTGCCGTTCCTGCACCGCTGTGAGGGACAGGCGGGGGGCGCCGCCAAGGGTCTGCTCAGAGAGTACCTGGTCAGCCTGGCCCAGCAAGACCTCACCTTGGCCCTCATCGTCTTCCAGCACTCCAAACCTGATGTGAGGGACCGGGACACACACAAATACACACACACACACTCACACAAGCAGAAGTGCAGGGGGCGTCACACTTCGGTACACATAAATGGAGAGACGACAGAAAATAAAAACACTGACACACACACACACACACACACACACACACCTACACACACACACACACACACACACAGTTTATCTGTGGCTGTTTGTGCTGATGTCAGGGCCAGTGCCGTAGCACTGCACTATAAATGCTATATTTATGACCCCATAGGGCACCGCCAAGGACAGGTCTCCAGGCTATTAGAAAACATGTAACACACACACACACACACACACACACACAAGAAGGTAAATAGACAGAAAGCAATGGCAGCACCTAAATGCATACAAACAGACTACAGGGTCACTCATGCGTTGACACATACACATACCGATGTATACACACGCACAATCAATTTATCTTCTTACACTTATGGGACCGGAGATACTAGATGCCATTAAGTCACAGATGGAGACCACAATGACCATCTCCTCTCCTCTTCTCCCCCCTCCTCTCCCTTCCCTTCTCTCCTCCTAGTGCCAGCAGAAGATCATAGGGGACCCAGACCAGCTGATGGCGGTGGCTCTGGAGTGCATCTACAGCTGTGAGAGAGATGACCAGCTCAGCCTCTGTTATGACATCCTGGAGTGTCTGCCGCAGAGGGGCTATGGGTCAGACACACACACACACACACACACACACACACACACACACACACTCACAGAGAGAGAGAGAGAGAATCTCCAATCCTTTTTTTTATGTTTTGATTTATTTGGCAGTTTTAAAAACACATTAAGCAGGGAACAACATCATTGAGAATATCACAATAAAGCCAGGGACTCATGATGTGAAGATGGCAAGGCAGGCCACCGTCTTTTGTACTCATCCACAAGATTACTACCTCTCCACCTCTTTCCTTTCCTTCCTGCCTTCCCTCCTCTCTCCCAGGACCTATCAATAAACCTAACGACTACCTCTGTTTCTGCCTCCCTCCCATTGCTCCTCTCTTTTTTCCCCGCTCCTCTCTCTCTCCTGCATGCTTATCTCGTCCTCCTAGGAGCTATCAGTTAACCTAGGTACTGTCTCTACAGTATTTTCAACTCCCTCCAATCCTGTAGCCCCCCCCCCCCCCCCCCTCTCTTCTGTTACGCCTTTCACCTCTATATATATATAATTTTTTTAAGCAGGCAAGTAGGTCTGTCCTATAGGTCCCTCATGAGATTGTGTGGGCATACAGTGCATTTGACGGAGAGTGAGAGCACTTGGAGTTGGAGTGATAATGAGTGACAGATACAGCAAGAGGGAGAGAGAGAGAGAAAGCTTGGAAAAACGGACCGGTGGAGTTTCAGAATAGCTTAAGTGTATTGTAATGAGTTCTTTTTGAATGAGCTATCCTTCCTGTGTGCACCCTAATTAGAAAATTGAGGTACGAATATAAGGAGTGAGTCAAATTACGTCTTTTCGATGGACTGCAAAAGAGCAGGCACTCAGACTTTTCTTGGCAAAGACATGTTGTTGGACTTGATAGACAAATTGAAAAAAAAAATGTATTTCCCTCCTGTTCTGCAGTGCAATCTCTACAGTCAAATGAACATCAAAAGTGATATAAAAAAACATAAATCCAAGAAGGTTAAAAGGAAAATGAGTTGCAGGACTACCCCCTGGTCAGGTGTAGTGCTGCATGTTGGGCACAGGCGGAGTTTGAGCGAGTGTCCTGCTTGTTTACCTTGGAGAGAGAACGAGCTCCTGGGAGACAAATGAGGACGAGGAGGTAGAGACAGAGCAGAGGTGGACACGAGGTAAAATGTTTTAAGCGATTGGACCAATTCAAGTGAGCAAGCTCGAATTATCTCACTTTTACACACTCAAACGTGACACTCTCTCTTGCAGTAGGCGATACAGCCATACATACATCTCCTCAAGCCACGGTGGAACTCATCACTCTATCAAACAGGATGGATGAATGAATTAAATAAGCAGCACTAAAAAAAATATATTCTTTTAATTGTGTGAAGTTCCCCATTCATGAAATTTGAAAGGCTATTAACTAAACTAAACAGGGTGTTATAAAATACTT
>NC_136014.1:14405718-14465718 GCF_048128805.1 Centroberyx gerrardi | reverse complement strand
TCTACACTTTTCCCATTTGCACTGTGGCTTGCAAATGGCTTTCTGCTGCCAAAATAATGAACAGCTTAGAGTGTACACATCCTCTCTCTTTCCTCTTCATTCTCTCCCTCTGTCTATTCCGTTTTTATTTTTTAGCCCCATTTCTTCTCTTTTGACATTTCCTATTGCAACACCTGCCTGCTGTCTCTCGTCAGCCAATCGTCCCGTCTCCTCCTGTAATATGTGTTTTTACTTAAATGATGTGGTGAATAATGTGACTCTGAAGTCTCTGTCTGTATGGTTCTGCTTCTTACTGTGTCTATATTGGTGAGATTTTCTCTGGTTGTGTTTGTGTGACTATATGTGTGGTTACCTATGGTGCTGTGTGTGTGTTTGGTTACACTGTATAGTGTGGTGGAGGTACTGGAGAAGCATGGTCTCCAGAAGCCTATCTTCTATGTGAAGAACAGCCAAAACAGTGAAGAGGAAGCCCACCAGCTAATGGTCAAACTGTGTCGACACACCGGACGCAAGTATGGACACACACACACACACACACACACACACACACTCACACACACCCCCCCACGCTTGACAATTTAATGCAAATGTATTTGACATGGGATTTTGAAGGATTGTTTTTGTGTGTGTGTGTGTGTGTGTGTGTGTGTGTGTGTGCAGAAACCCTCCAGTCAGTGAGACAGTATGGAGAGGTCTACTGCAGGACCTGCTGGACATGCAGCAGAATGTGTACACCTGTCTGAAACCAGAGACCTGTCACCAGGTAATGCAACACTGCAAAAAAAACGAAAGAAAATACAGAAAAAAAAACTCATGCATACAAATCCCAGTCTATACCTAATAACCAATCTACCTAATAAGCACAAAGCAAAAGCATGGAGTAACATTGCATTAGCACTGAAATGTGTTGATACACACTAAAACTGAACTAAAGCATTTGTTACTGCAATTCAAACTGCACAAAATGTTTGAGAAGGTGTATGCATGCACACTTAGGTCCAGGACTCATATACAGTGTTCTGCATGTTTCCACTTCTTGAACCGCTGAATCCAGAGGAGTTTGGATGAAATGATGTTCTACAGCTCCTCTACAACTTATCAAACAATGTTAGAACTTTTTTTTTTTTTTTTTTTCCGTTAAACGCCATCTCCTCTTACAATATCTCCTTTCCCCCCTGGCTTCTCCAGGTCTTTGTGGAGTCCCTGCTGTGCTCCAGCTGTGTGGAGAACGTGCGCCTGGCTGGGCAGCTCATGCACTGCTCAAAGGTACATTCAGTATGACTGGAGACTCCGCTTCATGGAGTATATTCACTCTGCCCCGTTCAAACCATCCGTAAGGAGTTCTACTGCTGCGGTCTCATTGGTTTTAAATTACTGCTCCCAGGTCAGCCAGGACGTGCCTGTCAGCTTGTCCTTCCGGGGTAAAGGTCACGCTCTGAGGGTGGCCTATGACAAGAGCGTGGAGCTGGTGTTGGCTGCTGCCAGAGAGTACTTCAACTCCTCCACCACACTGACGGACCCCTGCATGGGCCTGGCCAGGTGAGGAGGGGCAGGAGGAGGAAAATGAGGATGGGGAGTTTGTGTGTGTGTGTGTGTGTGTGTGTGTGTGGGTGTGTTTGTACTTGTATCCTTGTGAGAACCTGTTTGAGTTTTAGATCTTTGGAGTGAGGGCATTTTGACCAGTTCTCAGTGCTTCATGGGGCTAGTTTAGAGTTAGGACTTTGGGTTTAGGTTGAAGGTTAGAATTAGGATTAGGTTACACTTAATGTTGGGCATTGTAGTAGAATATTGAAAATAAGCTCATGTGCATACTGATCTTAATTTCTCCAAGTAGTTTTCCACATTCTGTGATAGTTCCTCTTTAGTACTTTTTCCACCAAACTAAGCTTGATAACCAGGAGCGTCATGTTCTGCTAACCTTCAACATTCCATTGTTCCCATGTATTAGTAGGCTGATATTTAGACTGAATGGCCATTTCGTTCCCACTCCATTATTCAGCCTGAGATTGCCTCACTAGTGACTGACGTATCCGGCTGCTCTGAAGTTATTTTCATTTACACTGATGCTGGGCAGATTTACTAACTAGAATGTTGGTCGTTTTTTGACAAAAATATTGTCTTTGCAAAGACAATATGTTGGTTATGGGGGTGATTTCAACAAATCGCCAATGAAAAAACGTTGCACGAACAGTTCGAACTTTAGTCCCGCCTGCAAAGGCGCTGATTGGCTTGATTGTTTCTCTGAGCTAGAACAAGCCGTTGACTAGAGCAACACCAGACTCTCTCGACAAAATCTCGACAAAATCTGAAGAGTGGGCGGGATGTCATTCGGGAGTCTGGAACCAGGCTAATGTATTCGTTTTATGTCTGCCCAATCCCAAAAAACTGACTAGTTTTTCTGTCTTATCCTCACATTCTGTCCCCACTCTTGTTTCCACCCTTGTAGTGCTGAGGGTTAAAGTTAGGATTAGAGATAAGGGAATGAGTGTAATTTATAAACAAAGGTATGCAAGTGTTTGTGTGCTGTCTGAGATGCTGACCTTAATTGTTGTGATAGGAAGGTCACCATTTATTTCTGTCTGCGTGTGTGTGTGTGTGTGTGAGTGTGTGTGTGCGCTTGCATGAAATGAATTGCGGTCCCTTGCATTTCATCTCCTGTAGCGCAGCACACCTAGTCTTTACCTGGTGCCTGTTTGCGAGTGTGCGTGCGTTACTGGTTTCAGATCTCAGGGGGGGGTCGGCGGGTGTCTAACCTTACCGTCTGCTCCTAGTGGGGAAGTGGGACAGTAATTGGGTCGTCACTCATTTATAGTAACTAATACAGAGGCCCCCCTCCACACACTTGGACAACATCATCTATTCTAACCCTCCCACTGTGTGTGTGTGTGTGTGTATGTGTGTGTGTCTGTGTGCATGTTTTTGTTGTGTGTGAACTTGAAATATATGAGACAGAAGGTAGTGTGTGAACGTGTGCCCGCCGCTCTGAAAATTAATAGCCCATGCACACTGGTTGTCTGTGTCCTTTAGATTAAAATAGCTGCTCCACAGACACACATTTTATCCTGTGTACTAAATACCGTAGAGACACGCACACACGCACACACACGCGGACAGATGCACACACTGCACCTCCCCGTGTCCTGAATGGGTGCGGCCAATGGCCCCAAGCAAGAGTTTAGTCAAGGACAAAGAGACTGTCTGAAAATAACACGGGAAACCCCTCGAACTACTGAACTAGTCCTACAGCATCACTCGAGAGACAAAAGAGAGACACATCCACATAGAGAGAGAGAGAGATGCACAGAAAGAGAAAGAAATATATGCAGAAAAAGAGAGATGCATAGAGAAAGGGCAAGTGGGGTGTTGGCAGGCCCTTAAATAGTCTGAAAAAATGTGAAATTAAATTATCTCAGTTTTAGGCCTTAAAAAGTATTAAATGTCTGAAATACAGTTACGAGTTCTATTTTTTAAACGATTAACACAATAAGCCAAACATGTTTTTTTTATCACATTTGCTTTAGTAAACAGAGTTGGATATTTTGTCCCTGAACTTTTAATTCCCTGGTGTCCTTTTTGTTGTACTGCCCTCTTGTACTTTCACAACTTTAATTAACTATGTTCAATTGGAAATAGTTTTTACTAGCATTTTGTTTCTTTATTCTGGTTGCTAAAAGTCTTGAAGTCTGTTCCCGGTAGCATTAAATAGGCCTTCAAAAGTCCTACATTTCTGCTTTGTGAAACTTGCAGGCACCCTGGCAAGAAAGCAAAAGATGTTTCAGTGAACAGAGAGAAAAAGGAAAGTCAGAAATAAGCCAAGAAGGATGAATCATTTTGTTGTCGGTTGTCTCCCTGGTATTTGAGGCTCACCTCACAAGGCCTCATATGAGTGGGTGAGAGCTCGAGCGGAAATGAAGCGGAAATGAAGAGAGAGATAGAAAGACAGAGGTTGATTGCATCGGCACAGTGCCGCTCGGCGTGCTTCTGCGCAGCTCTGTTCGGTCGAAGGGGAGGGAGGGAGGGCAAAGGTCTCTTCTATGTCGTTCCAGTGACACATGGCTGTGATGCAGGTATTCACTTGTGCTGTATATGTGTGTGTGTATGTGTGTGTATGTGTATAACAGTAGGTAAGTACCTGCAAAATATGCAGTAAATGCTGCCAAGCACATGGTACACTCTTAAAACTGAAATAGGATTTGTCACCATTGTCTTTTCCAAGGCACTACACACACACACACACACACACACACACACACACACCCGCAGACACTTCACAGCATGAGTACATAATCAACATACCCTCTTTCTGTCTCTCGTTCGCCCATCCACTATCTTTCCCCCGCTCTCATTTGCCAGGACAAACCTCTCTCCCCTGGCGAGAACGGCAGACGCGTGGTAGTGGGAAGCTGTGTGCGGAGTGTTTTGCCGAGTGTGTGGAGAGTAGTTTGTTGACAGTATCAAGTGTACACTGTTGCTGCTTGTAATGGAGTTTGCATTGTTTGCGTTAATGCTGATAAGGAAACCGAGGCGCCACTTCTCGTCTGTCCGTTGTCTTCGTGTGAAGGTTAAAGAAAACAATGGGTCAATTGCGCTCTTTTCCTCTGCTGAATACACATCTCAAGGACATGTTCCCTCTCTCCTTAACCCAACCAAATGATGCTGATGTCAGAACTCCATCCTAAGCTGTTGTTTCATCCGGGGGTTTATGTTTTTTTTATATAAATTAATCATTCATTTTTTTTCTTCTCCTCTCTCCCTCTCTGCAGCATTTCGCTTTGCTGTATAATTGTGTGATGAAAAACCAAGCAAATAAAATGAGAAAATATCCTTGCATTTTAAACAGGCACACGCCCGCGCACGTGCACACACACACACACACACACACACACACACACACACACACACACACACACTCACCCACACATCAGGGTATTGCTACATATGCTAAGTGATGTGCTACATAATCCTATTAGTGGTAATGAGTGTGGATCGTGTTCTAAGAGAAAACTCCCCTCTTGTAGATCTGTCAAATTAGTCTAGACTTGTTTTGCCAGGAAGAAGATGTTAGTAAATAAATCCATTTGAGTATTCTGAACACGGCTCAGATCATGATGTTGAAACTTCACAACACACTCATTTACTAACAGTAAAACAAGGTTACAACTTTGCAAAGTAAAGTAGTAAAGCAGTAAAACTCCTGTTACTGCTTCAGACTCAGTATGTTGGGCCATGTGATCAGATGAGTTGGGATTGGTTGTGTTTCATATCGGTTGCTTCTGCTTGAGAACAACCATCTTCTGTGTTTATGCGACTCTGTTAGATTGAATCTGGTTGTTATTGCACCTTCACACCTGTTCTAAGTGCCACAATTAATTTGGCGTGGCGTCTAGCGCACAGATGCAGCGTGTTCGCACTGAATTCATTCAATTTACAAAAATGAAATGACTTTAATGGCCTTTAATTTCACCTTTCCTGTCTGGGGATTTATTTTCCCTATCTTTCTTCTATTTTCATTTCCTTGTTCACATTAGAAGAAAAAGTCAGCCGGTGTTTAGTTGAACTCAAAGTTCCATTTTGGGGACCAATGGGCTAATCTGATTGGTTACCTGTGTGACAGAACATCATACCTGATTGGTTGTGGTGTGTTCCTATCTGACCTGGTTGTTTTCTGCGTCAGGGCGTGTCTCCAGCTGATCACAGACTGTCCTCCGGCCATCCAGGAGGAGCTGGACCTCATCAGCGCCCTCTGCCAGCTGGAGGACTTCAGCGTCAGCATCCTGCCACTGCAAGGTAACAGGAAATGAGTGTGTATGTGTGTGTAAGTGTGTGTGTAGCTGGTGGAGAAAAGAACAAACCACAGGTGTGTTAGTGCCCTTGTGTTTGCCATTTTATATAGTCGTGCTGTACGAGTCATTTGTTCAAATGTTCTCAATTCAAACCCAGATTGAGGTCAACGCAGGATGCCTCCCCCCAACCTCCCACCTCCTGCCATCAATTCCCCCATCCCTCCATATGTCACTTCTCGCCACTATATCTAAATATATGGTTATTTATGTATCAACTGTTGAGCAAACAACATCTGCCTGATGGCCTAATTAGGATTGAAGTGTTTGGTGTCGTGTATGTGTACATGTGTGTGTGTGTGTTTGTAGGTTTCTGTATTCGGTTTTTCAGTGTCTGCGCGCCTGTTGGTGGGTGTAACAGCTTGGGGTGAGGTGGCAGAATGTGGAGGAAGGGAGGAAGGCTCGCTTGTCTGCATGTTTGTCTGATTCCCCTCTCTCTCGCTCTTTCTTTCCTTCTCTATCTCTCTCTCTCTCACACACTCTCACACACACACCTCTTTTTCACTGTGTGTTTATGCTCAATCTGTACACCTGAACAATCAGTATTCGCCTCCACCCCTCTCTCTCTCTCCCTCTCTCTTTTCTGGCTCCATATGGGTTCCCTCCCCGCGGCAGTTTCCAGGTATGGCACTGTGTTAAAGGAAACTGTGCCAGAATGAACCGGCTTGGCCCCTCGTTGCCTCACCTCTGAACTGAGGTGTTGTTCGCCCCCGAAGCCTCTGCTCTCTCTCTCTGCCCTCATCAAACCAAGCTGCCAACTTCAGCCGCCGTGACGGGGAAAGCCATAAACTGCTATCTCTATCTCTCTCTCTCTCCCCCTCTCTCTCTCTCTCTCTCTCTCTCTCTCTCTCCCCTTTTCTCTCTGCTCCCCCCCTCTCTCTCTCTCTCGTCCAGTTTGTTTTCCCATTCCTCATCCTTTGTCCCCTCCTGTTCCTCTGCTTCTTACACTCATTCCTCTTTTTCCTAACTCCCTGCTGTCTCCTCCCATTATTTATTCACTGCCCACTTATTCTTGAATACGCGACAAAGTGAGAACAGGGGAGCGGGTGAAAGAGGGAGAGAGGTAAAGAAGAAAGGAAAAACGGCAATGAAAGATAGAGAGACAGACAGACTGAATGAAAGAGAGGTGTAGAGGACTAGAGAGTGCACTCACCAATTAGTCCAACTGTGTTTTGTGTTGTATGGGTTTTGTATTTGCGATTTATGCGCATTTCACTGCTCAGGGCCAGACTGGCTCCACGGATCTGTATTGCCTCGGGTGTCTTCGTAGTGTTTATTTGTACTGACACAAGCACACACGTGCACATGTACACACACACACACATACACATTTTTTTTCTCTCTCACAAGCACAAAATCCCTATTACTCTAAATTCATGCACTCGCAGATACACACAGGCATAAACTGGGGATTTTAACATAGGTAATCTCCTGGTTCCCAACCCACGGTGCCTTAGGCGACGCTTCATAGGCCCCGCCCTCATCAACATTCCCTCTAGCCCTCGCCCAAAGTGATGCCAAGCCCTAAAGATCCTCAGCAGGGTGCATAGAAAGCGGAGAGGCCCGGGGAGCCGCTAAACATGCAATTTTTCTCTCTCAGGTCTTCTATGCAAGTTTAGAAAAATATGGGGAAAGTATTTTGATAGTTTCCAGGTCTTGAAGTAAAAAAAAAATAAAAAAATGAGAAAGTGTCTGAAAATGCATCCCCATACTGCAGATTTTTGGAGAATGTGTATGAATCTGCAATGTCTAAGAAGTGTGTGCTGGGAAAGTATATAATTAAGTAAAATGTATAGAAACGAAAAAACCCATGAACCCACATGATCTTGAGTTTTTGGACTCCAGATCTGCATGAATGTGGTACTTTTTAAAGGAGGTAACTCCAGCTCTTGGCTGAGAAGCTGTTAACACTATTTCTGTGTAGAGTGTTTTTAAAGGTATTGAATGATCAACTTCAGGTTGTGATATTTGTTTGGTGGAGCATTTTGTTATTTTCCTGACATCATGACAGCAACCACATCCATCATTTCCATAGATCATTTGCAACCTGTGTCTCTCTCTCTCTCTCCTCAGCTGTCATTTCCTGACCGGAGAATTTAACGATTAACAACAAAAAATGACTTCTCTATTCTCTCCCTCCCTCCTTCCCCCTTCCCCGTATCCCTCTCTCCTTCTCTCCCTCCCAGTGCGTCTGCGGTCAGACCGTCTGTCTCTCATAGAAGAGTGCATCACCCAGTGTTCCACGGCCTACAAGCAGTCCACTACACTCCTGAATCTGGCCTCGCTTCTCCGAGTAGCAGGTACACACACACACACACACACACACACTCACGCCCTCTTGTCTTTTGAGTTTTTGGCTTGTTAAATATGTGTCCCAAGGAACTTATATCTTCTATGATGGCATTTCCAAGACAAAACTTACAAGATTAAGTGACAACTTGCACGTGAGCATGAGGCCTGCCCACACAAGGAAATGGCGCCGCAGCATGCGTGGGTACTTCCAGCGAGCGCGGCGACAGGCCTCGCACAAGACGGAACTTCGTCTTTGTGAACAATATTGCAGCTCGCAAGCAGAAATCCATAGTTGAGCGCCCACACATCCTGAATGAGCGAGCAAATTTCATTCCTCACACACAATTACTCTGTGTGCTCTCTAAACCTTTTTTCTGCCCTCAAGTTTGATTTAGTTTTGACAGTCGGGGTCGGGCTCAGCGCTGGGCCATTGTGTCCACTCCTTACACCAGGATGTACTTTGTGCCTTGGCCTTAGATACAGGTTAGAAATGGTTTCCTAAAGGCGGCCCTGTCATAAATACCCGCTTTGTGAAGCTCATGATGTACAATGGTCGAGACTGTGTCACAGAGGTGTTGATTCAGTTCTGTGGTAACTTTTCAGCCCATAGTTTTGTGGTGTTTAGTAGCTATCCTGTTAAGTGTCTGTCTGCCCCCTGTTGAGCTTCTACATACAGTCACCGCTGCTCCTCGCCGATGCAATTTGGCAGATGATGTCGTGATTTTCGAGACCGCTGCACCTGGAATTCGGGCGGCGAGTGTTTGGCCTCTTTGAAACTCTGTTAATTGCCTCATGCTGCTTTGAAAACTCGCAGATAAAAGTATCGATCGGTCAGACCCCTTTGAAAGCTGACAGATGCTGCTAATTGGCTTTCAACTTAATATGATTCGCCTGTGCAGCTGCCTTTGTAATTGTGATTTAGTCACTTCAAAGTTAAAGTCCTTTTTCATGTGTTGTCTCATTTATTGCGGCCACCCCATGTATTTCATTTGTAGAAAATATTTGAAAGGGTTTGACTGAGCCACACCACATACGGGTGCAGGACTGTAACCTCACAGCAGGGAGGGGGAATTGTTTATGCGTGACACGTGCAATACAGTACACAAACGGGATACTACTTCGGGCCAATGATTTATCCATGAAATTGGACTTAAGGACAGACTTTCAACTCTAACGCTTGGTGTCCCCTATGGAAGGACTTGACTTGCACATGCATGTAGAAGGAAAGGTGAAATATTGTAACATTTGCTGTGTTACTGTTAAGCGTACTGCACAACTACACACATTTAAAGTAAGTTGGGCTGTTTACGCAACATCCTACACACAGATAAATCTTGCCAGGAGAGCTACTGACAAACCTTCTCCGTCTGCTCTCGGTAAACAGATTTCTGTTTGTCTCTCTCTCTTTCTCTCTCTCTCTCTCTTTGTCTGTCCCTCGTTCTCTATCGATCTCTCAAGGCTAGACTGTTCTTTCTCTCTGTCTGTCTTTCCTTCTTTCTTGCAGCGCATCTGTGCTCATTTGAGTCGCGGCGTGTCTGCGCCGACATAAAATGAATGCGGGGAGAGTTTTGAACTTAGCCTCGCTAATCAGATGGAAGTGTAATAGTCAGCTCATGTTGCTGTGCCGTTAGCTTATACAGACAGGATTCAGAGACTTCAGTGCCGGAAAAAAATATGAGTTACTGGGCTCACTAAATTAAACTTTAATAACAAGTTGTCAATAACTACACCCCCTCCTCCACATACACACACACACACACACACAGACTTTCCCATGACACCGCTGTAAACTGACAAGCTGTGGCAAACAGTGACATATCCCGTTCTTTCTCTTCTTCCAATATGACATGAATGTGACATAAGACTCTTCTCTCTCTGTCTCCCTGTCTCCCTATCTCAGTATTTGTTTCCTCCTTCCCCTCTCTTTAAGAATTTGGGCTAGACTGTTCTGTCTCTCTTTCTCTCTTCCTATATGTCTATGTCTCTCTCCCCTCTCTCTCCCCTGTCCTCCTTCTCTTTAGTTGTAGAAGCTATACTGTTCGATGCTGTTTTCTCTGAGGCCTGTCACTTGCTAAAGGAAACCTGCTAACCGGCCTTGTGGCATTTTCTGTTTCTGTGCTGCTCAAATTCAGTCAGCAGGCAGCTCGCTCTGTGTGGTTTCAGAGAAAGAGGCAGAGGGAGATGAGAAGAGGAATAAACACATTTTTAAATAAATAAATGCAGGGGGGAAGCTTTTGAAGGGCGCACAGCTCCAGGGCTCCGTCGTGAATATTTAATGGAGGTATCACCAGCACACCGGTTAAAAACCCCTAAGGGTTCGGTTCCTTCCTCCGTCTACAGAAATGTTCCGTGAATCAGAGTGAGTCTTACTGTTAGGGGAAAGGCAAAATTTGTTTTTGTCTGCATGAATCAATAATTATCGTGGCACCAAATGAGAATCAAATTGTGCTGACTTGGGATGGATCAGGGTCATGGTGTAGTCATTCAGTAAATGTCAGTAGGAGTTTGTTGTCTTTTCATGTGATTCAGGTGATAGTCTGAGCTTTCAGACACTCCCAGTGTTTTCTGTTCATTGTTTTTCTGACATATCTCACCTTTTCATCACTTCTTTTGATTGGTCCGTCAAGAACAGGTGAAGTGTTCAATTGGATTTCCAAGTTGTCTGATTTAGTCTGCTTGATGTAAGGCCAAAAGAGTGTTTTGATGAAAATGTTCGGTCTACAACAAGACAGGATGAATACAGGTGTGCTGACACACACACGCACACACACACACACCTCTTCTATATTGAGGTCCTGACAGCTTTTGAAGACACGCTTTCACCAGTCACCCTGAAAATATTTGACCAACACCTCTTTCCCCCTCGCAGTAAACACCCAATTTCTATCCGTTACTCACTCTGCACATTCACACACACACACACACACACACACACACAACCACACACACACATTCCAGTCCAGTGTCATCCCGTCTCTTCATCTCACCCCCATACTTTGATCTTTAATGTACAGGTTTGTTCAGAAGGCCCGTTTCTGCCCATGCCGCTTTTGATCGCCCGGTCTTCTCCTTTTTGTTTATTGAGGTTGGGCAGAGATCAAAGGCCGTCCTCGGCCACCGCATGAATGTTAACACCAATACCAATCCCGTCGACACTAAGACGTCAAACTGAGATTTATTCCAATTTGGGGAGAGCGACGGGATGGTATTTTTAATATTTAATTTTCCTTCCTTGAGATTAACAGACACGGCAATAAGCTCAGTCATGATAGACACCGATTAATATTTAGTCTCGGGCCCCGTCTGCTGTGCAGCTAATGCATTTAAATGTCCTTAGGTTGCAACCTTGAGCCTGCGTGTGTGTGTGAGTGTGTTTAGATGGAGATTTAATATGAGATTTATTAAGCCAGATGTTATATGTGATATGCAGGATTATGAGATTTGTTGTTCAGTGTGTTGACTTTGGCATGTTGACACTCATTTCTCAAGATCAAAAAATGTTTTTTGAAGACTGCACACTTTTTCATGTTGGTGCATGCCTGTTTATATGTTGATCTGTCTGTTTATCTGTGTGTGTGTGTGTGTGTGTGTGTGTCAAGGAGATGACGAGGCCGTGCGGAAGGGCCAAGTGCTGACTCTGCTGGCAGAACAAGCTCTCCAGTGTCTGGACTTCAAAGCCTCCTACATCCACTGTCAGGACCTCATGGCTGCAGGTGAGCAGTTAACACTGGACGACAGTGACACAATGTACAGCCCAGGTAGTTAGCAGTATCGCTGTAATGCTAACGGAGCCCTAACAGAAGATCCTTCCCCTCTCTGCTGCCTGTCTCCTTTCCCCCTCACTTGGCTCTCTGATAACGCTGCGTGACAGCAATGCTTCCTCAACACTGTCATTATCTATCAGAGCCATTTGAATTTCAGCAGAAGCCTGCCCCGCATGATACATCTGAGGACAGGCACCCTGTATTACCACATTAGCTCCTTGTCAACCCATCATTGGCTCTCTGTGAGTAAGCAGTGAAGTAGCTACAGCATTATGACCTTGGCTGATTGAGTTGATTGATAGGCCTTGCAGTAATATGTAATGCCACTTCATAAGTAGGGATGGGATGATATTCTTATCTCACGATACGATGCCATACGCCATATGGGGTTCACGATTCAATACAACCACAATACGATGTAATAAATAAAAGCCAATGACAACAAACTATGACTGTGCAGAATTATGTTTTTCATTTTTCTGCCCCACGATACGTATTGTCACATTTTCTTATTGCAATATGTTGAATTTTGATATGTCGACCCATCCCTATTTATAAGGAGAGGTGAGGATCCTGATCTATCTACTCAGGGAAGGGAAATAATGTAAAAAGATGGAATATTGTCTGTTACTTGTTACTTAAGTAAGGAAACCAGAACAACATAGGACAACATAGGGTTTCAATGGGACTATCCCAGTGTAAGACACTAGAATACAGTATTTAGCAACTTCCGTCACTGGGTTCCTTCAAACATGATTAAGCTGCAAGTCGCTAGCTCACCAAAAAGATATTGTGTGGTCTGGGTGTCTTTGGTGGCTTGTGGCTGTGACTGTAATGGTTTTCTTCCACGTTTTTGGACATTCGAGTACCACTGCCTTTGGACTACGTAATCTTGTTCCTGGAAGCTTTACAACCACGTATCCAAAATGTCTTCTTTGTAAAGCTGGTCTCTCAGCATCTTCGCAACTTCCCTAAAAGGGTTCAGAACGGCCTCTGAGATGTTCACATTTTGACCACCCCGTTTTTATATCGGGGCACAGAGAAATCACAGAGAAGAGAATTCCACAGGCCTCTTCCACAGTGCTGAATAATGGGCGACGGTGTGGATGTGAAAAAGGTGTCAGGGGAGAAAAAGAAGGTGTGATCAGATAAGCGTTTGTGTTCTCTGTCTTTGAACGCAGCGGGAATAATTGAATCTATTTGTAAGAGGAAAGTCAGGGTGGCGTGTTGGTTTTTGACTGTGATGAAGCTGGAACAAATGTAGCACGTATATTACGATGCATTGTGGCATATTTCTTTTGAGGACGAAAGGCGTTTTAGACTTTAATGCACATTAATATCCCAAGGCTTTAGAAGGTGTTAGACATTGTTACATTATTATCTCTAAGCGTTATATCCTCTATTCTTTTTTGCTTTGCCATTTCTTAGGTTTCATATATGTGTCTGCTGCACGTACACAGTTCAGACACTTTTTCTACTTTATCTGATGCTGCAGTAGGCCTTGGTCTTCTAGCTTATAGGATTCAGGGTAGATTAGTAGAGATGGACACTGATAGAACTGAAAACTACTTTTGCTCAGCTGTATTGTGTGATTGTTTTTTTCTGTGTGTCTGCATCTGTGTGTGTGTGTGAGAGAGAGAGAGAGAGAGAGAGAGTGAGAGAGAGCTTGTGTGTGTTTGTGTTTGACACTTTTTTTTTCAGTTCCCTCTTACATTTCATCCCCTGCCTCTTCTTGCAGTGTTTTCCTTTTTTTCTTCTCCCTGAAACAAATTGCAATCCATTCTTTTATCTCATTACTCTTATCTCCCACTCTCATTTTCACATTAATTTGCCCCCCATGTCATCCTGTTTCTCTTTACCTGGCTCACCCCACTTCACCCCGTCTTCCTTTCTCACCTTCTTTCCCTCCCATGTGTTCTTCCTTTCAGGTTACAGTCCAGCTTGGGAGGTGTCCAGTCTGCTTGGCCAGTGCGAGGGCTATGGAGACCTGGAGGCCCGGCAGGAGCTGTTAGCCTTCTCCCTCACCCACTGTCCCCCCGACAGCATCCACGGCCTACTGGCTGCCTCCAGTGACCTGCAGACCCAGGTTACCCTTCACCTTTCAGCTTTTACCTGTGTACTGCAGAGGACTGAACGGTGGGGCTGTAGGCATAAAGTGTTAGTGCAGGTTCCCTCTCACCTCTCGCTGACTGTGGTCCAAACTTGTAACAAATAAAGAGGCCAAAACACAATGCTCTGAGTCGAGAAATATTTTTTGAGGCAGCACAGTAAACAAGCACTGTTTCAACCTCCTGTCACCTTTCAACTTTCAACCCACTCAGCTCAAGACTGAAAAGTACCAATATCTTCACCAAACACCTTACAGCTCAAGTGTAGAAAGTGTAAAAAGTATTACCAATTTCAACCAGGAAAAGCAGATTGTTTATTATAGCAATAATCCCTGAGAGGGTGTGCTGCCCTGTGATTATGCATATGACTGCTATGTAATGGAGTGCAGCGCAGAACAGTTGGCAGCACCAAAATAAGGGTACTATGGCTTTTATACAGTGGTTTTAAAGCATTTGTACAATCTAAAAAGTTTCCAACAATGTAGTATACAGATATAACAATAAGCAGACAGGAGAAAGCAGGAAAATTGACACAAGCTGGTATAGCAACCAACAAATCACAGCCGTGCGTTTTGAGAATTACCAGCACAGTTGCAAAGTGCCTTTGACCAATTAGATTGCTTGGCTGAAACTACAGCTAGTATAATACAATAAAATAAAATAAAGTACCATTGTTTTTGTTGTTGTTTTTTCACTCTCCCTCCCTCTTTGTCTCCTCCAGGTGTTGTACCAGGCGGTTAACTATCAGATGGAGCCTGCTATTACCCAGAGTGGACGAGAGGCTGACGAGACAGACTCTCTCCAGGTGTGTGTGTGTGTATCGGTGTGTGTGTGTGTGTGTGTGTGTGTGTGTCCATCTGTATGTGTATGCTTCCCTATATGTGGAAGTGCTGTACATCTGCTCCGTGCCTGATTTGTAGTTATGTGTTGTCCATATGCCACCCTTTCTCTGTGGGTGTGTGTGTGGGTCTGTCTGTGCTTTTGTATGTGTGTTTGCCTATTGCTCCATATTTGATGAGCTGTAAATCTAGTGTTAGGGTTCCTCAGCTCCCTTGGTTTATTTATGCCTCCCTTCTCCTCCCCTTCAGCACCGCTAGCTTTATGATGCCATGAGTGGGTGTTAATGTTTCATGACCTGCATCGCACCCCTTTGTGTCTGGACGCTGTCTGTTGTCATTTTATTGTTGTATCGACGTTCACACTCCTTGTGTGTGTATATTTGTGCCCTCTGGATGTATGAGTGTGTAAATTGTTTGTAATTGTGTATTTCTGCGTAGGTGTGTGTGTAAGTCTTTGCATGCATGTGTGTTCTGGTCCCTCTCATTCCCCGCACCCCCAATCCCCTGCCGAATAAAGTATTGATGAAAGGCACTAAACGATTTGGCCCCAGCCCACTGGCCCTCTAAATGTGGTTTTAAAGTCCTTTCCAATTCTGCAATAACCAACATACCATGGAAATGGTAGGTGCACTTTCAAAAACCCAATAATAATGCAATTCACAGTACAGTGCAGCACATTTCACATGCACCATTACTTTGTTAATGTTTTTTGTTTTGTTTTGTTTTGTTTAATTTCAAAAATGAAGTGAAACTTTGCATTTTATGAGTAAAAATCAGTATCGTTATTGTCCCTTTTTTCTTTCTTTTTTTGTTGGAATGGCTGCACATTGAATTAGCATTATCCTGCTTGCTTTAAGACACAAGTGTACTAGCGCTTTCCAGGTTTTCGGGTGGAGGGATGAGGTGGGGGTATACATGATTGTGAGGAACATGATTGTGAGGAGTGAGTGAAACTATGTTGACTTTAAAATCGGGAATCGCTGAACAACATTATAAATGTATGCGTTCACTTAGCCACTACAGTTAGAAAATCACTGAGCTGCTTGCTGATATGTGAATGTACCGGGCATCAATGTAGAGCTGCCTTATGACTTCTACCATACTGCCTGGTTTACAAGCGCACACTGTATCTCCCCTATGCTGGGCTCTTGGGGCTCTGCGCTGCCTAAACAGTGCATACCGTAATTCCCCTAAACAGTTTGCAATGCAAAAAGCGCTACACACAAATGAATGATCGAACCAATGAACACACAGAGCCCAGCTCTTACTGAGGTGCTCCTCCAGAGTACCGAATAAAAACAACCATGTCTAATACAGCTAAAGCTAATACAACACTGCCAGTCAAGAGTCCTCAGTTTACAATTCATCCTTTAGCCTGACATTATAATACACTGTAGTCTTCCATTCAACATGCTTGCTGTGATGCTGTAGTAGTAGTAGATGCAGGGTGGGGAGACTTTTACAATGCCTACTACTGTAGAGTCGCCAGATTGACATACTCTCCCCCAAACACTGAAATAACATTGCTGCCATTGTTTTTTCCTCCATCCTTTCCCTGCTCTCACCTGCTTGGCCTCAGGCCAGGGCTCCCGCTGTGGGCTCCCCTGTGGGGGCGGCCGGAGACTTACTGCACAGAACCACAGCTAAGACCATGGAAGTGCTGACCACTACTGGCCTGACCACCAAGGCTGTGCTGACCGCAGTCAGTGACCACCGCTGGTGGAAGGAATCACTCAACTACCTCCGGCCGCAGCAGGTAGGAACGCTTTGATTACCGGATTGGGTGTGTGTATATGTGCTCCATCTCATATGCTTGTTTATGAATGTATCAGAAGTAATCCAAGAGGCATAAATCAGCAGCCAAGAATCATGGAGCCATGCTAACGATGTATTCTTTTTATGTTTGTTGTTAAGCTGGCGCCTAGACTACAGCGGATATATACTGTATGTATGTGTGTGTGTGTGTGTGTGCGAGTGTGGCTTCATAGGCTTCATCCAAAAACAACCAATCAAGAGCTCATCTCTTGCATAATTAATTGGCCAGCCTGTTGAATATTTCAATATCTCCCGGTTTGCCGGCGGCTGGACTGGCTTGGTGGTCGCCGGGGCGGAGATGGATGGCGTCTCTGGCCTTGGCAGCGGTTGGGTGGGGCGGAGGGGGTGGTGGCGAGTTTTCTGAGGAAAGAGAAAAGTGGAGAGGATGTGAGCTGTGGGACAGAGAGGGATGGCAGTGCTCTGGGCATGTTGTGAATGTTTAATGACGTTTTTATGGCTCCTCAGGGTCACGGCGCAGGCTCCAGCAGTCACGAAGGGGCGTGTGAGAACTCCAACCTGGAGCGGCAAGGCTGTAGCCCCTTTTATCAGGAGCTTTTTGATGATCCCTATGTAGACCCGGTGAGTGGTTTTGGACCAATGAGGGGGTGTTTGTCTTTTTTTCTCCTACTTACCCCAAGGTACCTTCTTAAATTGTGTGTAAAGAGTGTGTTCATGACTTGAAGAGATGTATTATTTATTTTTTGCTATGACCCATAAAAGCCTTGAAAACCAGTATTGAGACAAAAGGAATATTGATTTCAAACTGAGTCATTTTAATGCCAGAAGCAATTTGGAAGTATCAACGGTGCTTTACAGGCAAAGGAGAGATGGAAGATGGAAATGGAGATGGAAAGAGATAAACTAAAGTGATGAGACGATAACAGTGAAGGAGCAGGGAAAGAGCAGGGCGGAGAGATGACACAATAGTTAAGCACAAAGGTAGTAGGAGTATATAGCAGATGGAGAGGGAGTGAGGAATATCATAAAAATCAAGAGGAGAAGAATGTCGACAAAAGGAGTTATGGAGGAGGAAAAGAATAAAAGTGAGGAAAGGAGTAGTTTGACCTTTATGCCTAGAAAGTGGTCGCCCTGGGCTATGACTGGGCTTTTTACTCGGAGACACAAATCATGTGGATAGCTTAAAGAGTGGACGTGAGGGGAAACAGAGAAGGCCGATACATCTCTTCTCATGACATTTTAATAGGCCTCTCCAAATCCCTTCCTCCGCTCCATCTCCAACGTCCATCCGTCTTCCATCATCCGTCTATCAATAATGGCTCCCCACGTCCATCCAGTTGATCAACGGGATTGTTTTTTTTTTTTTTACGTCAACAGTTTCAATGAAGGAAGGGAGCGACGAGAGGCTGATTGAGAGAGAAGGAGAGACAAATGCAACAAGACAGAAAGATGGAGAGAGGGCGAGCGGGGAAGATAGACAGGGAACATTCTGTGCGAAAAGAAGGATAGCGCCAAGGCCAGCGAGAAAAACAAACTCCATTGTTCACCTCACAGACACTTGAGGAATAACTTGGTGTACGTGAATCCTATAAATGAATTATCATTCACACGGGGCCTTTAACAAAAGGCCCCGTGTTCAAACACTTTATTTGGCTGTGAAGTTCATTTGTTTACTCCATCTCTCATCCGTCTGACTCCCCGGGAATTAAGACGCCGAGTCGCCTTAATCACGTCTCCCTTTTGTCGTTTTCTGATCTGCTCTCCCCTTCTGCGGAGGTTCCCTCGGAGTGAAGGTGGGTATTCGTCTTATGATTCACTAACTCTTATCATGTCTTTCTTTATCGCTCTCCCCTCTCTCTCCTCCATCAGAGTCAAGACGTGTATTTGTCCTACAGCGATGTGCCTCAGGAAAACTTCGCCGAGGTTTTGCTGCGGACCGGCAAACTGGCCGAGACCACAACCGAAGGAAAGACCCTGTTTCCTGCTACAGAGGGTACACGTGCATACACACACACACACACACACGTGCACGGACACACACATACTAACACAGATGCAGTAAGTACAGCGTGTGGTTTTTAACAGTAGGTAGGACTTGGCCACGTCGCCCTCCATCAAATGCTTGCTGGGGAGTTTTTCCTGAACTTTCTTAAGTGCTTTTTTCTTTTTAGTTATTTCACAAAAGCAGTTTGAGATGAGTGAGTATTGTTTCACTTGAACTGTTCCGCAGTGCTCCATCTCTGGGAAGCTGTGGTATTTGCAGAGAGCGCAGTGTGGTTTGCTCCCCCCCCACCCCTCCTCACCCTGCCCTCTCCTCTCCTCATCCATCTAGCGGGGGGGGAGCCCATGCGTGGTGGACTAGGGGACACGATGAGAAGAATAGCCTCATATTGATTAATTAATGTATACCCACGCATCCCACGGCAACAGTAAATAACGACGCGTCACCGTGGCGATACCAGAGAGATAGCAGCAAGTCAAAACATCAAGGCCAACGCCGCGTGATGGATCACACCGGCTCGCCAGAATCAATGCCACTACAAAAATAAAGAACACACACACACACACACACACACACATATGCTGGACGTTGTAGATGCAGATGGAGTGCACATGCAAGGCACACACTTTGGCTCCGGAATGCATACGCGTAGATACGCATGCACACATCTCTCATAAACAAACACACACACTTAAACGCATTCACATACTCACACAGTCCACCAAAACCAAGCTTTTCTCTCCCTCACCCCTCCCTCTTTGTCTGTCGCTGCCATTCAAATGAATATCTCTGTTCTTAAAAGTCACCTTCCCTTCGGAGCTGCCGCGGAGTGCGACGTGTTGGGAAAGAGAAAAGGCGGCGTGGACGGCCTCGCGTCCGATAACAACCTTCGATTAATGACTCCCCGTATCGGCCCGCCACGCCGGCTGTCCCCAAAAACAGACTCGGAGATGGCCTTTAAGAAAATAAATATATCGATTTTTCACCTGGCCCAGATAAGCTGGAGGTAATTAATGGTGACACAAGTGGAAAGCAACTCAATGGGATTGAGCTGAGTAAGGTGCGGAAGTAGGTACGGAGAAGCAGAGAGAGAGACACACACATACATGCATGCAAACACACACACACCCAACTGTAATCAGTTGTTTTTCACATGCCTGCACAGGTGAAACAGTAATAAGTCACTGTCACCCCATCCCGCTAACAATGTCCCTGATTTAGCTGACACAGGAACAGGAGTGTGTGGACGCATACACATACACACACAAAAACACAGGCACACACTCGCATACACAAACACACACACAACACTCATGCATCCACTCATATACGTGCAGTCTCTCTTTAACGCTCTCGCTCCGTTTTTCTCTCTCTCACACACGCAGAAATACTGTACGCTTTTAAGACAGGGTTATCTACTCTGAGTGTGTGTGTGTGTGTTTACCCCTCTGGTAATTCCTGTGCTGATGGTATCAGTAGCTTTAGAGAGGCGTGTAATCAGCTCATTCTGAGGTGTAGCTCATTGAAACCCGGGGGGTAGGAGGGGTGGGGGGGGGGTGGGGGTGGGGGGGGTGGGGGGTGGGGGGGAGTGGGAGGGTGGGCAGAGGAAAAACGAGAAAAGGAGGAGGGCGGGGGTTCTGCTTAAGAGAGCTGTTATACCTCTTTAAACTGGTGCATCACTCCACCCCTACCTACACACACACACACACACATTCAACCTCCGAGCATATGCGCTGTTGGCCTGTTTGTGAATTACACTTCGCACGCACCCTGTGTGCGTGTGTGTGAGTGTATGCATATGTGTGTGTGTGTGTGTGTGTGTGTGTGTGTTAATGTGTATTTCTTTCTACAGTATGTATCTCTCTCTCTCTCTTTGCCTCTATCTTTTTCTGCCCCCACCCCTCTCTCGCTCCCAGTGTCCATGCTCTAGTTTTCTCTGTCTGTTCCACTTTGTCTCAGGCTCTTATCACCAACAGAGGCTTTTGTTCTCCTTGGGTCTGGGACTACAAAGTGATTCTGCCTGACTCTGCCTCTCTGCTCTCTCTCCCACTCTTTCCTCAGTGTGTGTGTGAGCGAGTGAGCGAACAAGTGAACAAGTTTGTGAGCGAGTGAGTGTGCCTGTCTGTTTGTGTGCTTGTGGTGGTTGGTGTTAATCAAGTAAATATTTGTGGTATTGCTTATATAGGTCTATATAAAGTAAGCACGTGTGTGTGTGCGTGCATGCATGCGTCAGTGTGTTAATTTGTTTGGCCTCCAGGCTAGTGGTTATGGATTGGAGTCCAACTCCGAGCCCCAGGCTCTGACTAGACTCCAAATCCCATCAGCCTTAGAGGCACTGGAACCGTGGGTTGCCCAGGGAAATCTTTTGTTGGGCAGCAGATATTGCCAGGCTCTGGTCGAGCCCAGTCGGCATGACGAGCGCTGCCAGATCATTGATTCAAACTGATGAGCTACGACCAATTAAAGACATCTAATTTGGGATTCTTGTAATCAAACTCTCTTGCCTGTCTTTGCTGATGATAGATATGTGTAGACTGATTTGGCATTCAACAGAGGTTTCAACTTTGAAGTGCACTTAGATGAAGTTTGCACTCATCCAGAGTGCTCTTATTAGAAGTGGGCATGTACTCCCACTTTGAATAATGAATGCTTTCTGTGCAAGAAACCACACATGGGCGCGCACACACACACGCACAGTTGTGTGCACACATACATACCGCATGCGAACACACGCACACAAACACGCACGATAGCCCGGTGAGCAGATGGACAGAATCCCGGGACGCAGGAGGGATTTTTAATGACGCTTCTTGACTTTGTCCCTCCCTCTCTTCTCTCATCACCCTCTATTTTTACCTTGCCTTTCTTTTGTCTGGCCCAGTGAGAGAGGTGTATTCTGACAGGCACTGTCGTCTGTATTCAACAAACGTGGGATGAGACTCGTCCAGGAAGGAAGGGTTGGTTGTTAATCCTGAGTGCTTTAGTTTTAGTCCTCTCTCTCTCTTTCTCTCCCTCTCTCCATCCCTCCATCCTTTCCAGTGTTGCTGCAGCTGGCCAACGATGCGTTTCCCAGGGACATGACGCTGGCTCTGTCCTACTTACTGGCCCTGCCTCAGGTAGGTGGACACACACACACACACACACACACACACACACACACACACACACACACACACACAAACAGGACACGTCAGAGTAGTTTAACAAATTAAATGAAAGGCCAGCTTGATCACACACACAACCACACACACACACACACACGCACATACACATACACAAATACACAGACTTTGGTTCTCCTGCGAATGGAAGTGTAAGGTATTACAGTGTCCAAAGCTTCTGAGCTCCTGGCTAATGGCTAAGTGAATCCATATTTTCTATAGATCCCTCACCTCTCTAGATGAGTTATTATGGTAGACAGTTCCTTTACTCCATCAGCGTGTCAAACTGAAATCAAAGACGCACTTAATAGGCATCGGCATAATAACGACACAACACAAAGCATGCCTTCAAGTGCATTTCTCAAAGTGCTGCCCACAAATGCTCTCTCTCCCTCTCTCTCTCTCTCCTCTCTCTCTCTCTCTCTCTCTCTCTCTCTCTCTCTCTCTCTCTCTCTCTCTCTCTCTCTCTCTCTCAGGTGTTGGACGCCAACAGGTGTTTTGAGAAGCAGAGCCACTCTGCCTTGTCCCTCCAGCTGGCTGCCTACTATTACTCCCTGCAGATCTACAGCCGCCTCGCCCCCTGCTTCAAGGACAAGACCCACACCCTCTACCAGGTTAGGATGCAACCCCGAGTGTGTATGTATGTGTGTGTGTGTGTGTGTGTGTGGGGGGGGGGGTACACACATACTCAAATGTGCCCATTTTTCCTGCCCCAGCGGTGTGATAATTAACAAAGTTGTTACACCTTAACAAATCAGAATGGTGACCCACTTATTATACCTTAAGTATCCTTAAGTGCAATTTTCTAAACCATGCCTGCCATCGGGAGTAAAGTGAAAACAGGCTGTAATAGTCCCATAATGTTCTTTTCTTCCTCAGAAACAGAGAAAGTCAGAGAGTGGGAGAGAAAAACAGGAGAGTATAGACGAGGAAAGGAGGGAGGGAGAGAAAGAACAAGAGAGAGGAGGCTAGTGGCGGCGAAAGAGTGGTGTTGGGGTGGGGGGGAGTGAAGAAAATTGGGGGAGAGAGAGAGGAGAAATGGCTCTGACCTTTTCCTTGAGTGGACTGTGGCTCTCATGGGGTTTAGCCCAGGTGGAAGGAGGGAGGTAAACTGCTGAAATAAAGGGAAGAGGGAAAAAAGACAGCAAAAGAAGTGGATAAGTGTGTCCCCGCTGACATTCAAGGTCAGGACTGCGCACAAACGCACAAACACACTCCCGCCGCGCACGCACTCACACAACACAGGTGCACGGACAACTTCACACGCTCATGTGCGCTTCCCCACACCATCCAAACTCACACACTCTCTGCATCCTAATGGCCATAATCATTCCTCATCCTCCTGCCTCAAGTGAAGTTCAAGTCCATTAACTTAAAATATATACAACTTTTTCCTCCTCTGCTCTACACTTTGGCAGTTGGACCTTCATTTTTGGCTCATTCCTTTTTTTTTTATCTCTCATTTTCTTCCCTGTTTTTTTTTTTCTCCCCAGAGTTGAGTGCTTGTTATCGTTGTGTTCCAGGTCTTGCCTTCACACTACTCTTATTGATGAGGTAGTGGCAGCTTTTACTCAAACACTGATAGAAATAAGAGTGAAAAAAAAACTTTCAACCCCTCTGCACTCCCCCCCCTCTCTGTTTACTGTATGTTCACTCTCTCCCTCTGTCTGCTTTTTTCATTCTTCTGGATTTTATTTTTCTCTCTCTTCCTCCAGTATGTGCTCTCTCTGTATCTCCTTCCTTTTTTTCTCTCCCCCTGCGTTTTTTTTCTCTGTCAATTGAGTTTAGTTTAATAAATTGCTTTACTGGCATGAAAGTTCTCTCTCTCTCCCCCTATAACTCTGTTTTTTTCTGTCTCTCTTTCTCCATGTT
This sequence comes from Centroberyx gerrardi, assembly GCF_048128805.1. Taxonomy (NCBI): domain Eukaryota; kingdom Metazoa; phylum Chordata; class Actinopteri; order Beryciformes; family Berycidae; genus Centroberyx; species Centroberyx gerrardi. The sequence continues at coordinate 14,442,067 of NC_136014.1, read as the reverse complement.
GCTTTCTTTCAATCCATTTTATTTTGCTCTCTCTGCTATCATCTTCTCCCTCCCTCTAGCTCTCCACTCTGTTTATGTGTTCCCTTTTTTTTTCCATAGGCCTGTCTCCCTCTCGTCTGTACAATCTTGGGCCTCTCTATCCACAATACTATCTTGACTGTGCATACTTTATATATTTCTCTTGTGCTTTCTTTAGCTCTCTCGCTTTCTCTTATCTTCTAAGGGCACACATTGTACAGCGTGTGATATTTAATTTCAGATATGTATGACAGGCTGTGTGTGTGAGTGTGTGTGTGTGTGTGTTTCACCATCTCCATTTCTAGCACATGCGTGCTTTGCATTGCAAATGAGCTTAGGACAAGATGTTTTCCACCCGTTCCTAAGAGCATAACAACATTTTCCATATCCAAGTGTGTGTTTGCATGTATGCTTATGTATATGTATACGCATTTGTGTCGTATTTGTGTCTGCTTTTCTATATAGTGGTGTGTATGTGTGTGTGTAATCGCAGGTTAATATGTTCCTGTGTTTGATCCATTTTTGCGTGACAAGTGGTGTGTGTGTGTGTGTGTGATAGAGAGGGGGGGGTATGTCTTGTCGAGCTGTCTGCAAGTGTTTCCCGCTCTCCACTTGAAGAACAGCAACACTGTCTCAATGACTCTCACGCTGTTTCAATTCTCTTGTCACTATCACATAATTTCATACCCAAGCAATAAGACACCAAACACTCAAGACACCAAAGTCATTCAGTGGCAAGCAGGAGCAGGGCTCTCCGAGGGTCTACTCAAAGTGTGTGATGTGTTCTTAAAGCCACCAGAGTCTGCTTCCTCACAATACAGACAGAGATTTCGGAACTGAAGCTGCCTGAAAAGAGAGCGTTGAAAATTTAGGGGAGAGCAACATGACCCTAACTCCTGTCACTTTTCACTTTAATGGTGCTGCTGTAGCATTTTAGCATCAATAAATCATTACCACATTAATTTTGAGACTATTAGCATAGTGACCATAAACAAACAAGACCATCACAGAGTAGATTGGCAGCCATTACCGGCCTCTACACTTTTTATTTATAATGTGTACCGCTGGGTCGGATTTCACGGGAAATCTGCAAGATTGCTTCATGGCACAGAACAGGAAGAGCTGCTCCAAGCAAGGAGGTGCTACAAGGTGCTTATGGGAAATGTGGTCTTGACTTGGAGAAACGCCAGCACCAGCACCTGGTCTCATTTGTTTATGGTAATTATAACAAGGTGTCACAATTAATTTGACAACTACATATTGATGATTCACGTATCACCTAACACCCTTGAATGTCTTCCCAAAACATTCACCTGAGCCCACGTTGTACTCTTTTAAAAGGATAGAGGGTAGTAGGATCTGGTATGATTCAGTCCTTGGCCAGTGGGGGCACACGCGGTCCCAAGGTGACTCTAATGTCTCTGGGCATTCACCATGCACTTTACATTAGTCTCCTTGCTGGGCATTTTGCACTAACTATTATTGTTGCAGCCTGTTTAATCAAGGGAGTTCTGAAGCCATTTGTGTTCCATGTTAAATTATCGGTCCACTTAATTTTTTTAAATTTTTTTTATTCCAGTCTTGTTAAGTTGTCATGTATTACTAGGTGCAGAAGCCTACAAAATCTAGCTCTCTGGTTCTTGTAGTTTCTATCACCCACTATTGACTTTCAAGGTCTTTAACTGTTACTTTCCCATCCGATTATGGCTCCCAGGCATGACGAGCAGCACAAGGCTCAATGACACGGAGGCTGGGTTTCCATTATTCCCCAAGGCATAATGAGCCGATTCCCGCACGCTCACGCTGGAAGTTTTCATTATGTCGACTAAAGTGCTCGTTTGCAAAAGAGAGGCAATGCTTAGCATAATTGTTCTGCTGCTGGTGTTTGCACAATATTGCACAATAGCCTGTGAGCTTGTGTTTATGTAAGTGTTAATGTCTGTTTACCTGTGCTTGTCGGTGTTTTAATGTGAGTTTTTTCTTCATTGTGTGTGTGTGTGTGTGCATGTCTATGTGCACACATGCATGCATGCTTGTGTTTAGCATAATTGTAGCTGTGAATGTGCAGCCACTGTACAGCAGTGTGCTGAGTAAAGAGATTGAGATTTTCATTCAACCATTTATCTTCGCATGCAGCCACCATTCTCTCACTGAGAGGGATATTGATCACTCACACTCGAAATACACACATACACACACATGCACACGCACACAGGCACACACACACACACACACGCACACTTTTAAAACATGCACAATTATATAAACACACTCAGTATATGACCTTGGAAAACATGTGCATTGTGCACTATATCATGCAGAAAAACTGCTTAACTCTTTGGCTATCTCATTACAACAATTTGCTCTGTAATAAAAGTCCACAGAGCAATGTTAGAGATATTTTACCTTCACTTCAATAACTCAGATGGAGGCACTGCATTGGGAAATCACCTGTATGAAATATATTAATATATAACAAAGTTCACCAAAGGACTCACAAGGTAGAAATTGCATTCGTATTGTAGCAAACAAACAGTATTTCCTCAAAAGCATTGAGTTCACTTGATAAAACAGCGCTTGGCTCACATTTAGTGACATTTTGCATTGCCTGTGGTCACTGCAGATATTTTCCGTTCGCGGCCCCGACAAGATTCAAACTGGCAGTCTCGGTAGCCGACCTTGGAAGTGGCTTCCCATTGAGTTCGCTCCCTGTTGTTGAATTGACTAGAATAATTGAGTTGGACTGAGTGGCCTCCCACTCACAGAAAAGCACCGTGGATGCAATGGCTTGGCTTCCCTCTTCTTGTACAAATTTTACCCTTGTGCCACAATCATTAGCAAGTCCATATTTTACTCATGGGAGTTCTGTATAGCACAGTAGCCGCAGAAAGGGCTCTATCAGACAAACATGCACTCTGAACACACAGTTGCAATTGATTGGGTATAACGGTTGATACTAAGTGGTCCCTAAACCCTTTAATTGGATGCATTGGGTTGACTGTGCTGGGCTACTGTTGTGTTCCTCTTGCTTGAGTCTTGGCCGTCCTCTTGCCTCCATGTTTGTTGCTTGTGATCAATCCCCTTCATGGTGTTTTATGACCCACAGTGCAGCCAACTCTGTTTATGGAGTGATTATCCTTTTAAAATCAGTGTTCAGTTTCTCTCCCCCTCGCATTCCTCCTAATTACGTGCACATATACACCATTTTCAGAATTAGTGCTAATGAGGCCACTGACTGTATAGCTCAATGTTAGGCATGGTATAAATACAACTCATTAGGATCATTACTAGCTCGCTGTCTGGAGAGGGGAGGCATGTCTGTTCCTCTGTAACCTCTACATGATCCTTACCGCACAGAGGGAGAGGGAGAGCTTTATAAGATGGATTTGGTTGACAGATTGTGTGTGTGTGTGTGTGTGTGTGTGTGTGTGTGATGATCTGGTGACAACATGTGTAGTACAGAATAACATGACCTCTAGAATGTAACGGACATTAAACAATGTGACGTGACATCTAGATCAAGTGCAAATGTTCAATTCCATGCCCGTGTCATGAATAAAGAGATGAACAAAGAGTTACTAGAACTTTATTTTATTTTATTTTCAATCTATCTTATTTTAACCAGGCAGATCTGTTAGGAACATACATATAGCTGAAGGCAGGCAAGAGGCAAAAGGCTTTTTGATGTGTGCGTGGTTGCGATCAGAATACAACAAATAAGGAATTAAGGATGAAAATCAGAGCGTGGTTGAAGACATTTGAGACTGAGACCTAGTCTTTTATTTTTACACTGTTCCCTCTTAGGCAGCATCATAGGAAGGAGTGGAGCAGAGAAATAGAGCCTGAGGCAACAGTGGAATAGCTAGGGGGGAGTTGGAGAGAGCTGGCTTCCTCCCAGCTCTGCAACATCACAGCATACCTCCTGAAATCACACTTTACATACAGTTTAGCTTATGTCTATGCATTCTTCTTTTTGATCAAAGACAAGAAATGGCTTATTGAGATAGAACCTCATCAAATAAAATAATGAAGTAATTAGAGAGTGCTTAGTGTGAGGAAAATTGGGATAAGAAGGAAGACTTGCTGTAGAGAGGCCACAGGAAGGCTTGGAAACGATGGACGAGGGGAAAAGAGTTTGAGAGATGCAAGGAAGTTTTACAGTGTTAGAAGGGGAGAGGGAGGACAGGAACGGCGATACAGCCAGAATATAATCCAGATATCCAATGGCAGTGAGAGAGAGAGAGAAAGAATGCAACCAGTGTTTCATCATAAAAGCCTAATTTCAGAAAAGTTCTTCAAACAACTGCCTGTCCGTCACAGTTCCAGCAGACTTTTTTCTCTCTGTCTTTGTTCTCCCTCCATGTCACTCTCCCTCTTCTGTCACATGGTGCTGGCGTTAAGAAATACCCTCCTCTCCTCTCCTCTCCTCTCCTCTCCTCTCCTCTCCTCTCCTCTAAACGTTCTCACCTTTGACTCACCATTCCCTACTCTTCTATCACCTTATTTCTTCCCCTCCTCTATCTCCATACTCCCTACTCTTCTTTTTCTCTCCCTTCTGCCTCTTCTCCCCCATCTCCCTCTTGTCCTGCTTTTGAACTGTGAAGCTGTCACCATGACTGGCACTGGGACCACATCTAAAGACACACACACACACACACACGCACACTGAGAGCTGAGACAAGCACACACACACCTCTATTTTCAAACTCACACATTTCCAACAACCATAATTACCTTATGCAAATCAAATCAACAAATAACCCATCTTATCGTGCTGGGCGACAGCCTATAAGATGCCAAAACCAACTACAGAAACTCATTTAATTAGAACCGAGTTGATGAGAGAGATACAACATCCGCCTACCTATCCCAGCACTTGTCACACTCTCAATCATAAATGTGCATCCACTGACTAATTCCCCACATGCCAGAATCACGGTGGCAATTATGGTTCCTGCTACATTTACCCATATTTTCTCACCCTCTAGAGAAAAGGCTTCGCAGATGTTGAATAGCGTGATTGAACTCAGGTGCAGCAGTCAACTTCTTTCTACATGCAAAATTATAGATGCAAGGCCAAGGTGATTGGTCGGCCCCTTGCTGCTCTGACGCCTTCTATTTTTGAAAATGGCCTCATTAGTTTGTCATGGCAAAGAAGTGGAAGACTTGTGAAGTTTTAGATACCATGCTGGTGAGTGTGTTTGAAACACAGTATGTGACATAGTTTAATGATGAGCCATAGGGGCAGTTGGCTTTTGGTCAAACCTGGCCTAAAGCTGCAGTGCGCGCAGCACACCTCCTCCATAGGAAGGAATTGCGATTGAAGAGGAAATAAGGGAAAGAAGGAGACAGAAAGAGAGAGAGAGAGAGGGAGCCTGTCAAATAACAACTCACTGTTCTCTATAGTGGATATTTTGTTGCATATATTTCCAGTGTGCCAAATTTCTGGCAAATGCTTGGAAACTTGTTCCACTCTTATAAGAATGCTTTGCTCAACAGCAGAACACACTTTTAAAGCCAGTAAGTTGGCAGGAATTCAAAAGGTTCTTAAGTCATCAAATTGGTGGCCAGTGTTTTTATTCCCCATTGGCAAAGGGGCAGAGCTCTGCAAGTCCTGTTTCTTGTTTACAAGATATTTAGAGGAGCGGGCGGGATATCATTCTCAGGATTACTGAATTTGGCTTTAAACATCATGTCCTTTTCATACCCTTTTACCCTGTGAGGCTGTTGGCATAAAATAATGTGTTTAGAAGCTGGTTGTGTAAAAATGTCTTAATTATCCCCCTTTCATAGGCCGACCCCAAGAAGCTGATTCGATCGGTCACGCAGCACGTGTCGGCGCATTCGGATTGGCCAGAGGAGCTGGAGAAGCTGATAGGCCAGCTGCATGTGTACAACGAGCGTCTGACAGACTTCACCCAGGCCCAGGTGCTGCAGGGCCTGGGCCGAGGGGTGGACGTCCAGCGCTTCAGCTCCGACTCCGACTACAAAAAGGAGACCATCCTCGGCCTGGCAGAGTGAGTGGGGAGGGGACCGGGACTCACTCTTACAAGAATACCCAACGTTTTTGGGAGATTGGGCCATTGGTCACCTTACCCGTCAAGTGATGAGAACATGGATACCAAAATCATCCATGTGTCCCTCCCGGTGCTCCATGCTGACTCTTTAGTGAGTGATAGTAGGCAACTAGCATTATCTCAAAGTGAGAAAATAAAAACTAAATGATAAGTAATCTTAATGGGTCTGGCAGCTTTCTGTAGAAGATGGGTAAAATTGACACAACTATGATATAAAAATAACATGCTGTTTTGAACTACTAGGGACTACTTGCCCTGTTTACATAAGAAGTGAATGTGGTGGGTGATAGGAGACTGTGTGAAGCTGACAATCATCACGCAGCAGATGAATACATGGTTGCTCACCTGAAACAGTTTAAAAATAAACCTGGCTACATCAGCTATGTAGTTAATGATATTTCATTTTTACTAAAAGGCTGATAATGCCACTATCGCCCACTATCACTCAACATAGTGTATGCTAAAGAGTTAGCACAAAGCACTGGAGTGAATGATCTACCAGGGACACATGGATGATTTTGGTGTCTATATATTCTCATCACTTAACGGGTAAGTTGACCAACTGGCCAGTCTCCCAAAACTTGGTGTATTCCTTTAAAGTCCCTTGGAGACCTCACCATCAGCTTATTTTCAAACAGGCCAAATCATTGCTTTACAAGGCAGAATAGGAGCAATCAAAGTGTCATCCAGTGTCCTCACCAGCAATTTTATTTACTTCTTCTTCTTTTTTTTTTTTTTTTTCCAAACAAGCATCACCAGTAAAATCCTTGTTTTTACAAAGCGAAACAGGAGCAATAACAAATTTCTGCCGAATGAAAGAGGCACATTTATGATTTGAAATTGCTGGGTCTCACTCTAAAAGCTGCCCTCCAATCTCCTCGCCAGCGATTTTGCAGTTTTATTCAAACAAGCTTTGCAAGGGAGCAGGGTAGATACTAGCTTGACAAAGTAGTAATGCCAGCTGATTCATGTCAAATGATGCAGATGCCCCTGCGGGTCCACACTGACTAAACTCTGTTGTGTCTGCTGGAAGTGATCATACATACAGTAGGTTTGCACTGCAGTCAGTGGGGGCGTCTTCTGTTTGGATCAGGAAGTATGCATTTTCTGTACCACATATGCATTTTATATCGGTGTGAAACTGTTTTTAAGTGAGAGGCTGGTCTGCTTGAATGTGATAAATTCTTATATATCATTATTTTTCTTCTCTCCTCTCCACTGTGTGTGTGTGTGTGTGTGTGTGTGTGTGTTTAGGACACTGGATGACGGCGTGTACAGAATCTCTCTGTCTCTGGCTCAGCGCTACAGCGTTCCTCTGTGGGAGGTCTACATGACTCACCTCGAATTCCTCTTTACAGATAGCGGGTACACAGACGCACACACACACACACACACACACACGCACGCACACCAACACACACTTGCTCTCTCAATGCATTTTACTTTTCTCTCTACTTATCTCTGTTCTTTTCTGTCTCATTGCCTTTTTCATCTCATCAGTTATTTTGCTTTTCTAGATGTTTCTAATGTCTTTTTAGTGCCATTATCCCACTAGATTATATGTAAAGTTAAAGAGCAGTGAAAATTACTTGCTTTTATCCACAATCCTCCACTCAGAAAGGTTGACAGGGGATCAGTATTCAGCGGAGTTTGAGCGAGCACCAGTCAGAATCACTTTTCCTCACTCAGCGGTAGCAGAGAGACCAACCACTCAGGAAATCTAATGGGTTTTAAACCTTAGTTTTGTGATAACAAGCCGCAAAGTACTTGCTTGATACTTGATTAGTCTATTTTTCCGATTATTGTTCATACCTGTCAGTTGGAAATATTTAGTGTGTCAGGCTGGATTTGAAATATCATCTTGTCACCAGGTTTCAGTGAGGAAATGCAAATAGCGTGCAAAATGCCATCTCTGCCTGTGTACGCCTGTGTGTGTGTGTGTGTGTGTGTGTGTGTGTGCGTACTTTAAATTCTGAAAAATATAAAGGGAAAAAACGAGTGAAAGCAGCACCACTGCCTCTGTGAATTATGACAAAACTCACCTACATAAAATGCAGACTTGAAACAGCCCAGAGTAAATCAAACGTGTGCATGTGTGTTTGTGTGTGTGTGTGTGTGAGTGTGTCAGAGTCTATTTCCATAATTTATTTGCTCTCTGACTTCATAGCTGCGGATCTGACTAGCTCTGCACCTTGCCTTGTTTTAATAGAATGCCTTTTCAGCAGAGTTGAGGTGTTTGTGTGTGTGTGTGTGTGTGTTGTGTGTGTGCGTGCACGTGTGTGCATCTGTGATAAATATTCCCCTGTCGCTGAGCCGTTGCATTCTGATGTAGGGAAATGGTTTATGGAGTCCACTTAACGATAAATTACAACCTACACCTTCCTCGGACCCTACCACAGCTGCTGTGTATGTGTGTGTGTGTGTGTGTACCAAAATCTCCAGGTCATGACAAATGAGTAAAGGATATTCATACTATATCTCGAAAGCACGGCAGGAAGCATCTGCCATGTGCATACGGATTCAGAGGATGGATGGATGAGGGGAATGATGGAAATAGAGCAGACCGGGAAAAAGATAGAGGAAAAGACACATGAAGAGGACAGAAGCATCGCTGCAGGACAGAGGCATACATCAGCAAAAATACATACATACAAATATTGTACCTTGTTCAAAGATATATATATATATATAGGAATGCACCAATAACACTTTTCACTACCCATGTAGATTCAGTTTATTAAACTTTAAGCACTGCCTGATGCTAAATACAGATCCAGTCCATTACTTTTACAAAACAGCATAGACTGGCTAAACATTGGACAAAAATGATTGAGATATAATCTGTTTTTCTCCTTTAGAAAGATAAAATATGATTCTATGTGTCAAAAAGTTTTCTTCCTTTGATTTCTGACATATAACACACTTGGTATAGAGAGCCTAAGTCCCTCCCCTTCCGCTGTCCCCCATGGGACCTTATTTCGGAAAAAATATGTACGGTAGTCAACGGCGAGAGACAAATAATTGTTTGATCCCGTTTGAATTGTGCCATGACTTACTCATATGATGTTTTGTCAATTTAAAAGATAATTTTGCAAGTCAAGAAAGTCGCAGTTTGTTGTAAAACAGTACAGTAAGGTTTAGTTTTGTGTGAAACCGCTCAGTGAACTACATCTCTCGTCTCGCACAATATACGTCACCGACACCAACATGGAACGAAACATACGAAACACACAGGCATCGCGTTAACGTTAGTCCCCACTGTACTAAAACTATCCTAAACCAGTTTAAATCCATTCTTACTGTCTACCTTCCAGGTTGTGTATAATACTCCTGCTATCTGAGAGGGACTTAGCTTCAGCGGCTCTGGGTAGCTTGTGGAGAGAGGAAGTTACATCACTTGCGCGACTTTTGGGTGTGTAGTCTTACGTATTTTTACAGTCTTATAGTTCAACAGTTTTACGACAAACTGCGACTTTCTTGACTTGCAAAATTATCATTTAAATTGACAAAACATCATATGTGTAATTCATGGCACAATTCAAACGGGATCAAACAATTATTTGTCTCTCGCCGTTGACTACCGTACATATTTTTTCCGAAATAAGGTCCCATGGTGGTCCACCGGAAGGGGAGGGACTTAGGCTCTCTATTGGATGTTAGAAGAGGGGATACTCCATGATACTGACACCTAATTTTAAAAGAGTTCCGATATCAGTATGAGTATCTGTGGATCCTTAAATATAAGGAGATATGCAGCATGAATTACTGTTGAGAAACAAGAATGTGCAGTTAAAAAAGGGATTGCACATGGTATGCTGGACAAAATGGACGATATGCTCAGCGAAAACACTCCTAAATGAGTAAAAAAGATAGGCAGAGCATGCATTGTTAAACGCAGAAAAGAAAAAGATGGAGAGAAGGGTCGTTAGGTAGAGAAATACCCAGAGAAACGGGGGGAGCAGGGGGAGAAGGATAGAGAGGGTGGGGGAGGATGGATGGAGGGAGAAGAGATGGATGATGGGGCTAAAGAGTGTCTCCGAGACAGTCCTATTAACACAGAATAAACGCTTTTACAGGAATCAATGCACTGCTAAACACCATCGCCATCTATTCTAGCTTTGTGTGTGTGTGTGTGTCTGTGTGTGTGTGCGTGTGTCTGTGTGTGTGTGTAGGTCTTTGTAGAAGTTGTGCATGGGGACACTTTAGGGACATGAATTTCAACCAATTTCATTGACATTTAAATGACAGCTATTAAACCGTTTAAATGACTAGCCTAAAAATAGAAATATGCTGACATGTATCTCAGGCATCATCTGCCAATCCAAATTGTAGTCTACGTGTCTCTCCATCATGCTTGGAATATTGTACTCTGCTTTAAAAAAAACTTCATCCTCACACTCAACAACTTGTCAACCAAATTCACTCAACAGGTTGAGTTATTTGCTCACATCTACAGTATGTTGTAGTGAAAGATGTAACAGCTGTTTCCCTTTTTTGGTTGGCTTCCCATAATGCATCTTCATTCAAGAACACACAACGTGTCTGAGAATGTTTTTTTCACATAGCACTGCTAGAAGGGTTGAAAGTCAGTTTGACCACTGATACCAACTCTTCTTTACTACTGAACCTGCCAGGCTGGGTTGGCTGTAGTAGGCCTACAACCCAGGAGTTAGATGATGACTTTAAGTTTCAGAAATAGAAAATGTGTATTGTTTGTTTATTTTGACAAGCCATCAAAATATAAATGAAGGAAAGGTGTGTAGTGAGTACATTGCCCAGGGTTTAAATGGCTAGTTGTTTAAATGTTCCTGTTTCTAGTAAGCTTGGAGTGTGTATGTACATGTACAAGTGCTTGTGTGTGTGATTCAGAGGGATTCAGAGATTCAGAGGGGAAAAAATGGTGTGTGTGTGTGTATCTTTGTGTGATAGGCATAGTGCCTGCATACTTGACTGCATGTATGTGAGTGTGAAGAGCATCTTTGCGAAGGATCAAGTGTCTCTTTTTGCAGATGGTGTGTGAAGAATTAGTGTTTGTGTGATAGGGAGAAAAACATTGTATCCCAGTGAAAAAGTGAATCAGCCATGTGCCTCTCACACTCCTCTTTGGAAACAACAATTTTGTTGTGTCATTGCCCTACGCTGAACTCTACACAATCACATACACACACACACACACACTTAGAACCCCCTGCTAGAGAGAACCAAACATTTTGTAAACAAATTAGCCAGCACAGATCGTAATTAAAAAAAATACAGTGTGCATAAATACAAACAACAATGACATGCTGAATAATCACCAGTGCTCCCCCGAAGCCCCCCCTAGAGTTTAATTCTGACTGTCTGATTACCATGGCGATTAAATATGCTTCTAAATTTCAGAATATTACGAGCCTATTTGAGTTTGGACATGGTGCAAGAAACAACAAACAGAATATGCTAATGCAGGAGGGAAAACAGCCCCTTTGAAGAAAGGAAGAAGAGAGGGGGATGAGAGAGGAGAGGAACAGCGAGGAGAATGAGGAATATTCACACGGATTAAATCGGTTCCTTGTGCCGATTTTGTAATGAACAAAAAGAAGAGTGTAATGAGAAACTCTTTATATTACAGCCACACGGGCACAACGCAGATAGAGTGGGGAAGTTGTGTTGTGTACAGAGAAAATGCCACCAAGCAAGACAAAATACAGTACACCAGTAATAAAACTATCACAGAGACAAAGAGATGCCGAAAGCTGTAGAGAGAAGGGAGGAGGTGCAAACAACCGGAGCAAAAAAAAAAAAAAGAGACACTAACACCTTTTGTCACATGGATGGAGAAGATAGAGAGAGGGGGGGGGGGGGGATGACAACCTGGCTTTGGAGAGCTAACACACTGCTGGAACAGTGCTAAAGCAGAGCATAACATGTACACTGGGCACAATCCACAGATGACAGCTGTCTGTATGCTTGTGTGTGTGCGTGCACGTGTGTGTGTGTGTGTGTGATTGTGTATGTGTGCTTGCCAATGAAAAAATGTAGTTCCCCTCAAACGGTCCTACCTGAACAAGTTATTATTTCTCTTGCCACTGTTACCTTGTTCCAAAGTGGTGCTTTCAATCACTTTGGGACTAACAAGGTTAAATACTGAAACATCAAATGTGGATTGGGCTCTCAGGCTGTTTGTGTGTCTTTGTGTGTGTGTGTGTGTGTGTGTGCACTTGGCAAAGAGAGAGAGAGAGGGAGAAAGCGAAAGAAAGCGAAAGAAAGAGAGAGACACTTGAATTAGTCTTTCTGTTGATTCCAGTGTTATTAGAAAACCCCTGTTGTAAAGCTGATTAGTGTTATCCTACTATAAAATGAGGAAAACTCTGTCCGTCCGTCCGTCCGTCCACATCCATTTTGCTCCTCAACGGGTCGGCCAATCAATCTGAAACTGCACATGGGCATTGAGCATTGGCATAGGCAGGGACTGACGGAGCTGATTTTTCCATTTTCCCAAATTTACGCTGTTTATGCGCCTTTTTAGCAAGTCTGCGCAGAGTTGTGGCGCGCACATCCCCAGGTATGGACTAGTTTACATTATTGAGCTTATTGTGAGCTGTTTCCACACAGCAGCATTGCTGCCGCTGTCTATATTTTTTTCATTAGTGAGGTGCACTTTGCTGGGTCTGATGGGGAGCCCAGAGGAAACACTGTCCCCTTTGATGTCCTGCTATCCTGACAGATAAACAGACATTCACGCTCACACACACACTCACACGCTCGCAGACAGATGCAGATTGCTCAGAGCCCTCAGTGACTGCCACAGCTTCACTCTGCTTTTGCCTTCTTTTATATTTTGCCTTGTTTTGTCTTTTGTTTGTGGTTCTCTGAGGTTTTTCCACTTCTCTTCTCTCTGGTGTTTTTCTTGTGTTCCCTTCACTTGTCCTCTCATCCTCTGGACCACCCGCTGCTGTTGACTCCTAGTTCTGTGGCAAAAACATGCTTTTGGAAAGCAAAGCAGTACACAACAAATCGCTGAATAGGTTTCAACACACAGATTTTTCTCCCTCTCTCTGATCTTAACAATTGTCCCATCACATTCCCTTTTTTGCTTTCTCTCCTCTTTTTTTTTTTTTGCCCAAGAAAGACCTGAACAAAACATTTAGCAAATGTGAAATAGTCAAATACATTCAATTGGCAATGTTTAACATCGCTTTTCTCTCCCTTCTCTCTTGCTTTCTATCGCCCTCCCCTCACATTTCCCTCCTCCTCATCCAGTCTTTCCACCAAGGACATTGAATCCCGGAGCGAGTCCCTGGGTCTGTTTGAGACTTTGAAGTGCAACCCTCAGGCCTTTTATGGCCACATGACTAAGTACGTTCTGCCCAGCGTGGAGGGTGCCGACCTGGGCCGCCTGCTCTACTACTACACCTTGCTGGAAGCTGCCGGTTGTGAGCCGTTCGTCGCTGCCCACATCAAGCCAGACTCCCACGTCAAACTGCTCAAGAAGCTTCGCGCCGTCGCCAGCGGTGAGACAAACGGGGTTTTGTATTTCTCTGTCGCTGTAATGTAGACGAGCGCAGCTAGCGGGTGATTTGTCATTAGAAAACATTTAATAGACCCCCGTTGTGAGCTGTTAGTGGAAAGTAACCAACAAGCCTTTTATGTGAAGAAATCGAGTCCGTTCAATCTTCAAGACTTGAATGTAATCCGTCTTGACACGATTGATGACTCGCGTACGGATGTTGACATCACTTTCAGATAGCAGATGAACTCAATCCGCTGACTGTCATATAGCATCTTGAAATAATGAAAGATAATAGCAACGAAACAGACAAAACTGACAAAATGGTTCACATTTCCCTGTAAAGGACAAATGCAACGCACACCAACACAGAGCCGAGCACACACAACACACTCAGACGGGCACAGATGGACAGACAAACAGTAAAAATGAGTTACATGCTCTTCCAGATGAACACACACTCCCTGTATCTCTCCTTTCTCTTGATCTCTTTCTCTCTCCCTCTTTCTCCTCACCCACTCTCATGTAACAATTAATAATAATAACAATAACAGCATTGAAACAAGCAAAAGCATTCACATTTCCCTGTGAAGGACAAGGGAAACGTGTCAGCTGCATGTCAGCTGTAACTCTACTTGACAGGGCTCCTGAAACCGCAGCGTCACTGTAAAGATGTTGTTTCCATAGGCTTAAATTTCTATCGCAGCACCCTCTCCAAGGACGTCATGTCCAGGGTGCTACGTGTCACTGGCTTGGCGCTCCACCCGGGGTGCTCAAACTTTGCCGTGCGTGGGTGGCGGCGGTGTCACTTCTCAGCGAAGTTCAGTAAAGGTCAGCCGGATGTCAGCTGTGTTTTCACGCCTCACTTCCTCCTTCTGCTCCTGATATCGCCAGAGCTTTTACCGGTGACAGATGTCCCTGTTTAACACACACACACAGGCACACACACCCACACACACACAGGCACACACACCCACACACACACACACACACACCCACACACACACACACACACACACACAAAGTCAAACCCACACACACCTCTGAATCACAGGCTTAACAATGTGAAAATGTTCACATCAAATAACAAAATTGCACAGTCCCACAAGCACACACTGCCACAGCTGCAGTAACTCTTTCACGCATACACACACACACACACACACACACACACACATCACTGCACTGCTGCAGCTACATCAACACTTTCAGATTCAGATTCAGATTTTATTTACTCTAGACCACACATCGTGGTGTGGAGTACAAACATAAAACAAAACAGCAGTACAATGGTAAACAACCAGAATAGATCTTTAGCACAAATTAAGTCATTTAAAGAGAGGCAGAACATTACTCAAAAATGCACCCAGTTTACATACTACCCTTGGTTTATCTGTCTGCAGTAATAATATAAGTTTAAACATAGACGGATGGTTTACAAAGTATTTTGGCAGGTACTTCTTTCTATTCTCAACAATGCTTGTGTTTTTACATTCAAACAAAACGTGATATTCATCCCCCAGACAGTTGTCATTACATAAATTACAAAACCTTTTATTCCTTTCCAGACCTTTGTATCTTCCTGTTATTTTGGGAATTCTGCTATTAGAATCTCGAAAATTACAAATAGCCTGGCCATACCTCCTGTTTTCACAAAGTAGATACTTTTCAAACTTAAAGTCCTCTTTAAATTCACAATATAAATCACATGATAACATACTCTGAAGCTCATAATGCCACTTCTGCAAAAACTGATCTTTTAACCTCTGCTCAACTGCCAGCTTCAGCCATTTAATATTATCACACCTCTGATCCAACCAAAGGTAGGAGAAACCACATTCATCTAATATTTGCTGGACAGATGTAATCCATGGTGATACATACGTTCCAGTGATATACAAGTTGAATAAACAATTATACATTGCCCGGCTGATCTTTGTTTCCTTCCCCTTCAACAAACTCCCCCAGTAACCAATAATTCTTTTTTTAATACCAATACATAGTGGGTGTCTTCCTAACTCCCCATATATCATATTATTACAAGATGACATTTTAACTTTCAATGTATACTTGAGGAATTTCAGATGTAACCTCTCTAAAATGGCTGTCTTCTCAAACCCCCATACTTTGCATGCATACAGCATAACTGGTGTCACAAGCCTATCAAAAAGCTCTAGTCTAATATCTATTGGTAAATCAAACTTCCTACACTTACACAGTAAAGCAAACACACTGTAGCTCTAGAGGCCCGTTTACAGAGTTCCTCAATAGCAATTTTAAATGAACCGTTGTCTATGTACAATTTCCTCACCATCACAGGAAGAATTGGTACTTCTTAACATCAGTTTTGTGATCGCCAAATATTGTAACTTTAGTTTTACTACTGTTTATACTCAGCTTCCATTTCCTACAAAAATAGCACATTTGATCAATGGCTTTTTGAAGTCCTTCTTTTGTTGTAGCCATAACGATAGTGTCGTCTGCATACATTAATACCATGAGTTTAATATAACTATCTATCATGGCGTCACCACATCTAGCCGGCTCGCATCCATTTTGTACCAGATATTCCTCAAGATCATTTATAAATAGTGCAAATAATATTGGGGATAGGTTTTCACCCTGCCTGACCCCAGTCAAGCTAACAAAAAACTCAGATTTGGCTCCTTTAACAAAAACACAGGACTTAATATGGTTATATATGTTCACAATGACAGTAAACAATCTACCATTAATACCTGCTTTCTGCAATTTAAACCAGAGTGCATCTCTCCATACTGTATCAAATGCTTCACTATAGTCAATGACAGAACAGAACAGACTCCTTTTCTTAAAGCAAAACAGTTCCACAGCATGTTTAAGTACAAATATATGATCAATCGTGGAATACCCATTTCGAAAACCTGCCTGGTTTTCCTTCAAAATACTATTATCTTCGCAAAACTTGTGCAACCTTACATTCAGTATATTAGTAAAAAGCTTGCCAAAACAGCTCAAAAGTTTAATACCCCGATAGTTATTACAATCCTCAGTATCCCCATTCCTCTTATAGATTGGAACAATAAGACCAGTAACCCAATTTTTAGGGATTATCCCTAAGCTCAGGATCGTGTTGAACAATTTAACATAGACAGGTAAGAAGATGCAAGCTGTACTCTTAATATATTAATTCAAAACTGTATCTATACCAGCAGCCTTACCACTCTTAAGGCTTGCTATACCTTTTGCAATTTCCTCCTCTGTGAAATCAGCATGTAGTGCCGCAGTAGCAAATATATGATCACTACTGACCTCCTCTGTTAACTCATCCCTTTGGGGTTTACTACCCACCAGGCTTTTGAAGTGCTCATAGAAGTCTTTCAGCTGGACAGGACATTCTTTATCCTTATTATTGTCGGCCAGCATATCCCAGTATAGCTTTGGGTTTTTTACCTTCATTTTCCTAAGCTCATTGTTAAATTTCTTTCTATGAGCTCTCCGTGCCTTAATTCCTTTTTATATTCTTTACTTTTAGTCCTTAAGTTTCCCTTGTTTTCCACACTTTTACATTTATTATGCATCTTCTTTGCTTTAAGATATCCCTGTCTTTTATATCGACATTCAGAATTAAACCATGCTGTTTTTTTCACATGCACAGTCTTATTCCTTTTCCGCATCTTTCTAGGGAAATTAACTCTCGCACTATCAATCATGATTCTGCATATTTCATCAGTTATTTCATCCACGGACATAACATCCCAATTATGTAACAGATTATCCAAATTGCTTAACTGTATATTTTCTACATACTCCTCTCCTTTCTCCTTGTGCCATTTACCAATTTCTGTCCTGTCTTTTATAACAGAATCCTGTGTGCAGTCATGATGAGTCACTGGTTCCTCCTTGTGAACTTTATAGTTCCCACACAACACCAATTCAATAATACAGTGCTTATCTGATAACAGGCAATCAAAATCATGCACATACATTTTTTTTTACTCTTCCTAATATAAAGGGGGAACCTATCATGTAGTCAATCACAGTATTATCAGTTGAGGTAATTTTCCCTACATATTTATCTTCCCCACATCTGCCATTTAAGATACAAAGAGCAAGGTTTTTGCACATATCTAAAAGAGCAGTGCCATAGCCGCCACAGTCTCTAGATGTATCCATTGACTTTCTCCTCAGTGGTATTTGAGCCAGTTCCAGCTTTTTAACAGTACACAAAGTTTCTCCAATATGCTCGTCCTCATCCATTTCGTCTGTCAGGTACTTATCCATAATCCAGTCTGCTCTTTCTTTGGTGTGCGCATTCATGTCCCCACAGATGAGGAGATAGTTGGTATCAATAGAAAGGTCAAGGACAGCTTGTGTTAGATTGTCAAACATACCAGTATTAGAATATCTACTCTTGTATGGCGGGATATAAACTGCCAGGAGCACCAAGTCTTTCTCATAGTTCAGTATATTTCTATTGATTTGTACACATACACAAGCATCACTATGGACTATTTTCTGCACACACTTATCCCCAATAGCATTACTTACTGCGATTATGACTCCGCCTGATCGCCAATTTGTAAGATGTTGATTCTTGATAAACACTTGGAAGCCCATGTGATCAAATTTTTCAAGTCAAGTCTGGTATATCTGTATCGTCTGTTTTTGTCTCACTGAAGCACATTTACACTTTTCAATGAAATCCGGGATTTCTAATTTACTTCTTATGCCACACACATTTAGGGTAATTATCCGCAGATCCTGACGCCAGTGGCCTTCTCTTTGTACTCCGGGCCTGTCCTATAAGTCAATTCCAAAAGCTTTGTAATCAACATCATCGTATCCGATCAGGAAGAGGTCATCCGGGTTGTTGATGGTGATGTATTTACCATCCTTCTTGCAAATGACTTTGCCATCTCTGATGAATGTGTATTCGCATTTCTCCTTAGCATATTTAAACAGTTTATACCTCCGATTTGTGAGGTCCTCGCAGATGAATACTTTCTTGTACATATCCTTTTCCTTCAGCTTCCTCTTATTCATCATCAAGTCAGCCTTCTTTCTTCTGCTCACAAATCTGACTATCACTGGACGGTTCTTACCCTGCTTCCTTGCGCCGCCCAGCCGGTGTGCTGTTGAAATATCCTGCTCCTTTACATCCGAACCGGCGGCTGCAGCAAGTCTGCACACTTTCTCTATCAGCTGGTCCTCACTCTCTTCACCGTCCCGCTCCTCCTCGATACCGTTGATTCTGACATTTTCCTTCCGGCTGTACTGTTCGAGCTCATCCTCTTTGTAATTTGCATTCCAGAATGTTGTTACTGATCTTTCTCTTGTCAACGGATAAGTCCAGTTGTTTCTGCACAGCCTTGACAATAGCAGGTACCGCTGCTTTGATGGTAATCAGCACTATTTTAGTTAAGTCCTCGGTACCGAAGTCGGCCAGAATTGAATCAGTTTCGCTGCCATTATGTCTGCGTGCATAGTGTCCTCTTTACTTTCACCTCTCATGCTCTTTATGATAATTTCATCCTCATCGCTTGTCTCATGACGATTAGATAGGAAAACTCCCGTAGAGGCACTACTCTTCGTCTTACTGTTATTCATGGGTGGCACGTCCACTTGCAAGCAAGGTGGGCTGGCCACAACATGAGCATAGGTCGGTTGTTTTTTGCTGACGGTACTCTCGTTCTCGGTTCGAGCACGGCGGTCATCCAACTTCCCTCGTGGCTTTTCCGTGACAACCTCATCTTCTTGTAGTAGGCTTCTCCGTCAACAACGAGGCCATCTTCTAGGCTTGGAGCTGAGGTTACTTCACCTGTTCAAACCCTTGCCAGTAGAGCTCTCAAAAGCGATTATATTAACTGTATTAGGAGTACTTTACATTTAACGTTCACTGAGGTTAGATAATCGCCTATGTCAAGGCAAAAATCCCCGAAATTTACAAAATTTACTTCTCTTCAGCTCACTCAATCATTCCAGCCGTTTACCCGGAAGTGATCCCAATCATCACCGTAATCCCATTCATGCCCTTCAGTTTTACACCAGCAGACTGCTGCAACTAGATTAACACTCACACACTAGCACATATACTGACTTTGTGACATTAACACTTACAAACTAACACACACACACCCACACACAGACACACACACACACACACACACACACACACACACACACACACACACACACACACACACACACACTATTTTAAAGCTTACACACTAGCACACACATTCACACTCCTTCAGTCAAATCCACACACAGGCTGTTGTGGGAACTCCAGGACCACTATCTTCTACTAACACTCTCCAACTCACTCTAAGACACACACACTTAGAGCAGACTTATTTGCACTCCTGGACAGAAGCACATGCGTACACACACACACGCACACACACACACACACACACACACCCACAGAGAGGCATTCAGACAGTGTAGAGACAGGTGGTGTCTGTCCAATATTCATCAAGATCTCAGACACAGTATCAGGTGACTGTCTGAGAGGGCTCTCATGAGACTGTGGGACAAGATGTCTGGGCGTGGAAAAGAGAGAGAGACAGAGAGAGGAGTGGATGGGGGGGGGGAGAGAGAGAGAGAGAGAGAGAGATAGAACAAAAAAGGGGAAGAGGTAGAGAGAGAGTGTGTACATGTGTAAGTGCATGTAACTCTTATCTACGGTCTGCGTGTCTGTCTGTGGCTGTCTGCGTTTAATGTGTGTGTGCTTATCAGTGTCTGTACATGGTCGTGTGTGTGTGTGTGTGTGTGTGTGTGTGTGTATAGAGGGATTCAGAGCAGTGTTGACAGAGCCCTCCCCACAGGCAGACCAGTGTTAAATATTTAAAGCCCAGACGGGCTGTGGTGTTGCCACCGTAATGTGTCTGTCTGATAGCATTGGAGACCAAGAGCACACCACTGGCAGACACACACGCACACACACACACACACACACACTTTCTGGGAGACAGACAAATCCACAGACACACTGTACACACGCAATCTTTGTTGTTCTTATCAGCCTTTTCCCTTCTGGTTTCTGTGCATCAGTTCTATCATGTAATGGCAAATTGAACATAATGTCCCACTTTCTGACACATCAAATCAATGTAATTACCTGGGAAGTAGAGTATGGTTTATACAGACTTTCACATCTCACACATACAGTACATTCAGTTGCCCTTTGTTGTAAAGTGTCACCTTTTGAATAGTGAACTGTTGGATAGGGTTCAGCATGTTGAACGTTAGGCTTTTCACACTGTACAGTTTGTATTAAGCCATCTACCTTGGCATGTAGATATACTGTATGTGCTAATATGCACAATGCCTGAAGAGGCCTTTTGTCTTTTTAGTGTACATGCTTCTATGTTTGAAAGTATAGTGGAGGAAAAGTTTAATTTACTGAAGACACTTTGTAAAGTCAAATCATTTGATATATTAATTAATATATTAATATATGCATCCACCATGTATTGTTTATCTTGAGAGTTTATATAATATCTGCCATAATGTAAAACTTCACATTAAAGCTGACCTTATTAATGAGTCCTGTCAAATCAGTTTATTACTTAGTTGAGTTTTTACATATGATCATATTTACAAATGCATCCCAAAAAGTGTTTCCCTCAGAAAATACTCAGTATTAAAGATGCAATATGCAACCTTTTGCCTTCAGACAGAAGTGTGTTGTTAGTGCTGTCCTCCTCTCCCTCAGTTGGTCAAGTTCACGTCCCAACACTTGTCACTCACCTTGATGAGCTGTCTATCTTGAAACGGCATCTAGCCTGAGGCTGAGGTAACTGCCGTCTGTAAACATCGCACTCTGGCATCCACTCTGGAATATAGAAAAAGCAACGCCGGTGTTGACTCCTGTTTTGTCTGCTGAATGTATAACTTGGCTGTTCTTTCATTTCTTACTGCTTTCTACCATTGTTGTTGCTATGACCTCCCTGCGCTTGATAGCCAAAACCCAGTGCACTGCTGGCCGCGCCCCAAAGTGTCCCGAACATCATTAGAAAAACCAATTTCAGGCAAACGGGGGATTTAGGCATATGCACACAGACTGAAGGTATAATATACCCTGTTATTTTAATGTCAAAAGTTATAGCTTGACCACATTTTGATGCAACAAATATTGTCTCTCTCTCTCCCAGGCCTAGACTACCGTAAACTGACCGACGAATCCTCGGATCCGCTGGCTGCTCTGGACCCAGTGCTGACCAGTCAGAACGTGCTGTCCATCTCCAAACTAGCCAATCGGCTGCCTGTGCCCGGCGGCGGAGGGGCGACGCTGTCCTCCAGTGCCGTCCACGCAGTGTGGCTGCGGAGGCTCTTCTGGAAAGGAGACCCTCAGCTCCTGAAGAGGCCCCCGCAGACCGACCAAGACTTCCTCCACGCCTACGACACCTGCGCCAAATACCTGGACAGGCTGGTCCCCGCCGACGCTGTCCGCTTCCTGGACGACATCACCTTCTCCCCTGAGGCAGCCAACCATGTAAGCCTGGATTTGACCAAACAACAGTGGGGAGTGTTGCTTTTGTTTTTGCTGTTTTTCCCCCTGAAAGTTGGCTAACTTTTTTCAGATAGAGTGTGTGTATTTGCAATGTGTTTAGTGTATGATAGACAACAAAGAGGAGAGAGAGGTATGACATAGTCCAGCGTGAAGAAGCCTCTGTTTTCTATCATTGTGTCAGACCAGGGCCAGTGGGAGGGAGGCAGAGAGACAAGGTGTAATTGCGGCACAGAAGGTAGCTGGCTTGAGGTAGCCACCCAGACAGGATTCATACCACATTAAGAGGAAAGCTTGTGGGGATTTCCAACCACTAAATCACACTGTCGCACTCCTCTCTCCCCTTCTCTCCATCGCCGGACCTGTCGTCTCTCATGCCTTCGGCTCAATTTTTGGAACGTCAAAAATCCTCGCCGAATTCTAAATATATTATTCTATTCACATCCTCACTCTGTTGCCTCAAAGCATATATCAGTCATGATTTATAAAAGAAATTGTAAAATTGCACAAGATATGTCAGCCACATAATTACTGCACTCTGAAAAATTGTCCTGCAGAGAACTTAAAGTGCCTCAGCGCCCCTTATCAATAGTAGCCTACTGCTTTTTCATACTGGCAAACTGCCACCCTTTCCTCCTCCTTCCAGACCTTCCTTTCTGTTCCATTTCTGCCTTCTGCCCCTTCTCCTTCCCTCTGACTCTGGGAGAGCTAATTGATCCCCCTCTACTTCAGAGCCAATTAAACTCCAATTCCCAGCAGCACTGCTTTCCCACTGTGCTTTTTAACGCACAGATTAGCTCTAACAAACCCACCATGCCCCCCCTTCCCTCTCCCATCATCCTTCCTTTCTCTATCCCTTCATAAACCCTCAAAGGAAAAACTTTGACCCTTCTCGCGGATCCAGATGCCCCTGACCTTTCACACCCCCATCGCGCCCCAGAATGGATCGATCCGTTCCCCAGGAGGCCAAGGTGGGAGAAGGAAGGCTGGGGCTTAGCTTACCTCTTAGGGGGGGATGTTTTGAAGGGAAGTGGAGAGTATTGGCATTTTTCCCCCTCTGAAGTATCGATCATGGATACCCTCCTTAGTGGAAGCATCCTCCCCTGCCAGACCTCCAACCCATTTTCAAACCCTGCCTAATGCTTTGCCAATTGACGGCTCCGAATGCTGCCTCTGGTTCTATAGAGGAGAGGAGATATGCACACACTCAGACAAACCAGTGTGCACACACTCGCGCCTAAAACAACAAGACAATACACACACACACAGATGCACAGGCACACACACTCTTCAAGGACATTGTATAGGTTTATCTGAAAACTCCATTTGAGTGATCATCCAATCCTGACAGAGAAAAATGTCAGTCAGAGCAGAGATATATGGAGAATGCAAAATAATAAGGTGTGTGTGACCGTGTGTGTGTGTGTGTGTGTGTCCGTGGCTTGTCAATACCTGTGTGCGTCCATGCAAGAGTGTAAAACCTCCCACAGCCAAGGGCCCTCTCTTCTCCTCATGAATGGTTAAGCTGCTCTCACTGAGTAGAATCAATTACACCAGGCTGGCAGCTATGATCTTACACACACACGCACACAGACACATACACACACACACACGCACACAGACACAACTCACACACAAGCCACACAAGACACATTCAGGTCCTTGACAGTATTTTGACGCAGACAGATCGGGTAACCCTGCCTCTCTTCAACTCTCCATGTTAAGTTGGGTTGGAATTTAATGTGCGTAACCTGTGCTTCTCTCTTTCTTTGCCTTCTCTCTCTCTCTCTCTCTCTCTCTGTCTCTCTCTCTCTCACTCTCTCACTCTCTCTCTTCTTTTTCCTCCTTACCATTATACACCCCACCCCCGTTTGCTTTCCCTCCCCTCCTCTTCCTCCACCCT
The DNA here is from genome assembly GCF_048128805.1 of Centroberyx gerrardi. Classification (NCBI taxonomy): domain Eukaryota; kingdom Metazoa; phylum Chordata; class Actinopteri; order Beryciformes; family Berycidae; genus Centroberyx; species Centroberyx gerrardi. The sequence continues at coordinate 14,418,089 of NC_136014.1, read as the reverse complement.
TCTCTCCAGCTGAGCATCCAGACGAGGTCGGAGGTGATAAAGCGAGCCACCAAAGCCCTGCGCCAGCTGGGAGAGAGGAGCAGGAAGAGAGGAGGCGAAGGCAACGTGGAGCAGGATGGGGCAAACCCAGCAGGGATGGCTTTTGATGAGGCTCTGGCCCACCTGCAGCAGTCGCAGGCCCACCTGGACACTCTGGGCCATGCCTTCATCCTGTCACTCAAAGACAGCCAGCAGGTAAACCCCGCCTACCAGCCTGCTGAGCCATTTTGTTTTTGAGAGTGAGGAAAACCTCTTTGTGTTAATGTGTGGTGAACGATCAGTTATAAAGGAATACACCAAGTTTTTGAGATATTTGCCCATCACTTAACTTACCCGTTAAGTGATGAGGACATGAACACCAAAATCATCCATGAGTCCCAGTCGATCGTTTGCCCCATGCTAACTCTGTAGCATACACTATGTTGAGTGATAGTAGGTGACTAGCATTATCTCAAAAGGGAGAAAATGAGAATTTGTAGCAGCTCTACAGCTAGATGGTAAGTCATCGTAAATGATATGCAGCTAAGTTTGGCAGCTTTGTGTAGGAGAAAAATAGGACACAAAAATTCATAAGAAATATGATATAAAAATAACATACTGTTTTGAACTGCTAGGGACAGCATTTCTTGTTTAAATAGGAAGTAAACAAAGTGAGTGATAGGAGACTGTGCGCAGCTAAAAATCACTGTGCAGTGGATGAATACATGGTTGCTCACCTGAAATAGTTCCAAAAATAAACCATGGCTACATCAGCTAGATTGAGTGCATATTTTATTTTTAAAATGTATGAATTTACAGGCCGTATAATAAAACCCACTACTACAACTTTTTATTACTTAAAGGTCAGTGTTCTTACTTTGGATAAAGCTAGTCGCCTGCTATTGCTCAACATGGTCTATGCTAAAGTGTTAGCATGGAATTAGCGAGTGATCTACTGGGGACACATGGATGATTTGGGTGTTTTTGTTCCCATCACGTAAGTGGTAAGTTGACCAACCAGCCAATCTCCCAAAAACCTGGTGTATTCCTTTAACTTTTGATTTTCTGACTCAGACGCAGATTGCCACGCAGATTCCAACGAAAGACACACACACATCAATCACTCACACATCCTATTCCCTAACCTGCCTAAGGGATCACCTTTAGTTGGACATAGAGGTTGTGTCTGTGTGTATGTATATTTGTTTTTGTGTGTGTGTGTGTGTGTGTGTGGTGCTTGCTTGTACTTACTCGCATGTCTGTGTGTGTGTATATATATATGTCTAGGGTGGTTCTGCTCGACTAAGCTCTTCCCAGCCTCACTGGGACCAGTCAAGGGTATATTAATGTAAATCTATGGGCTGCTGTTTCAAATGAGCCCTGCCGTATGGCCATATATACCATGCTGTATCTCATTAAGCAAAGTCACACTGACTTACCCCACTGTCACCTCCCTGTGGCTGTGTGTGTGTGTGTGTGTGTGTGTGTGTGTGTGTGTGTGTGTGTGTGTGTGTGTGTGTGAAAATAAATGTGAGGGTAGAGATCCACTAGAGGGGACATCACAATTTGGCGAGCTGAGCGTTGCTATGCGACCATAGGATACCCATGAAAACTGGTCATTTCTGACCCCCACACTGTGCAAGTTAATAACACGCAGCCCTTGCTTTATCTGTGCTAAAAAGCACATACTTTCCATAATAACCAAGAAGATACAAGCAGTAAAAATACACATTGGGTAGAGCTGTAGGCTAAAGTCACAGGTGCACGCACGCGCACACACACACACACACACACACACACACACACATCAGAGCAATGTAACTTTCCTTCTACTCGTGTTGGAAGCGATTGTATCCTCGGAGATAGATAAAGAGGAAATAAGGAACAGGAAAGGGCAGATAGGTAGAGAAAGATAGATAGAAAAAGCCCTGTAGGCTCCGTTTGGCTATACTGTAGTCATTTATCAAGTGTACCTGACTAGCTGCTGGTAATGATCCCGGCTCGTAGAGGAATCCACCACAGGCGCCTTGCCCTGCGATGAGGGTAGCAAATTACACACTGCAGATACTGTACATGGTACAGTGCGGCGTTTTTCAAAGCGTGGGTCAGTGTTCAAAGAACGGCTGTGGGAAGATCAAAACGGGCCCCAAATTTTGTTGTGGACAGATACTAGTATCAGAAGTTAATAGTTGTCGTAAAGCCTTTCCACGTCCCTTAGATATTAGATAGACTGCATGAAATACGGTGGAGTATTAAAACAGGGTGGTGGATGCTTTTATCCAAAGCGCCGTTCTGTACCATGAGTGCATTTGTTTTCAGCATGTGTGGCCCCAATGGGAATGAAGTTGAGTTTATTAAGAAGATTGAATCCAGGTATAGAATAGCTTTTGATAGATGGAAACATCCTTTTTAACGGTTACCAATGCACAAGTTCTTGAATTAATGCTGCATTACTGCTCCAGCCACTACTACTTTCACTACTACTTTCACAACTTATTCTTTCTTCATGTGCTGCAGTAAAACATAATTCATATACTGTATATTACTACTTACAGTTGTGAATTTTACAAGCAGTGTATTTCTGGTAAGATCACGAGTACGTTAATAGTGCAGCAAACTGCAGTCTCTTGCTGCGTTGGGAATTACTGCACATGTAGTACTGAGCATGTAAGTTTTCACACATGCAGACAGTGTTCACATCTAAGTTAACACACACACACACACACACACACAGTCGCACACCCGCACACAAACCCAAACAAATACCATCTCTGACTTTTCAGATTTAGACTCTCAGCCCTTTTTATTGGAGGGGAGAAAAACAAGGAAAGGAGTGGAGGACAATAGAGAGGGTGAGCAGGTTCAAGCCAGTGCCGCCCTCTGGGTTAATACCTGTAGAGAACACAGCGCTCAACAACAAACTTTACTCAACAAACTTCACAGCTCCTTCACCGCCACTTCTCTCCTCTCACTCACTCTCCACTTCTCTTCTCACTCTCCTTTTCTGTCCTCTGTTCCTGTGTCTCTATTTTCTCTCCTTTTCTTCTTCTTGGCCCTTCTCTCTTCGACTGTCTCTCATCATTATTCCTTGCTCTCTTCTCATCTTTTCTTATCGTCTTCGTCTTTTTGAGCAAACAATCCACTATGTGTATGGTTTCTTAAGTATGGGTTAGTCTCCCACCTCCCACTATCTCTCTCTGTCTCTCTCTCTCTCGCTCTCTCTCTCTCTGTGTCTGTGTCTCTCTCTTCTCTTTTCTCTCTCCTTCTTTTTCATCTCTCTCCTGTAAGGTCAGATGGGTTGGCAGCACAGTACACCAACTCTCCCTCTCTTATTGTGTTACTGTTTTTTTCCAGGAGCAGTTGCAAGGTTACAGCCAAGTTTACGATTTGTCCCGCTCCGAGAGGTCAAAGGTGCACGAGCTGGCCGTCACCATGGCAACTGATGGGCAGCCACTAGATCGAATTGGAGAGCTGCTGCAGGTGGCCGTTGGACCTCTGGACCTGTCTGTCAAAACTGTACTACATGACGCGGTGGAGAGAGTAGTGTCCGCACTCAGGTATTCTCTCTCTCTCTCTCTCTAAATTCAATTCAGTTCATTTAAATTTCATTCAATTATGCTTTATTGGCATTACAAAATTCAAACATTTGTATTGCCAAAGCATATTACATAGAGATGTAACAATGTGATCAATGTAACAAAAAAAAAAAATACTACACCATTATTACTACAACTGCAATTCTAACATCAATTACATACAAATAATAAACATAACAAATCATTCTGGGACTGCATTGAGTTGGATGGTGATGTGTGTGCGCTGTTTCTCTCCCACCAAGTCATATGTGTGGGTAGCAGAGAACACCCATCCCCCAACTAACACACACACACACACACACACACACACACACACACACACACACACCACACACAACACAAACTCGAGAAGGGCGCATAGCCAAGTCTTCTTGTCAGTACACACACACACACTCACGAAGGCAGGAGGAAAATCAAGTTGTCAGGTCAGTACATGAAATTCCCTTTTGCCTTTATTTCAATGTCTTTTACATTCACAGTCGCACTCTGTCAAAGCACATTAGCATCTACACATACTCCTTCATACCTGTCTTGTCACATTACATACATATATTTTTTTTCAAACGGATTACGGGTAGGCGAGTATATATTTTGTTCCACCCGCAACTGCAGGCTTTATGGTGTGCATTCTAAAAAATTGAAAAAGGACAGTGCCACCTCAACACACCACCTACCTGATCCCTTGCGGTTGTTATCTGAAAATATACTGTATATCGGTCCACTTTGGGCTCAGCGTGTCGGGGGAAAACAGTGTCAAAACAAATGGCTCGAGTGGTGAGTGGTATCTACAGCAGCTGCCATTGGGAGTTGGGCTCACAGCGTTTTATTGGCGTCTTCCTGCTTCCTGCATTTCGAAACGAAGCGAGAGATGATTCACCCCGGCATCTCTGCAGAGCCGCGAGGTTCGAGGGCCTTGAATAATGCTGGGATATCGCACGCCTTGACATCCGAAAACAACCTACTGGAAACATATTGATTCTTTGATTCTTGATGCTCTTTGATGAAACATCTCATAATAAAACAGCAACTACACATCTTAGAGGATGTTGTTTTGCTTTCATGTAAAAGCAGCATACATTTAAAGCTTATTTTCAGGTTAGGTTTTACTCTTTAAGCGCGTCACATTTATTTGTCCCTTTTGCCATAGGCGCCTCTATGCGCTGATACTGACAAACCAATGAGCAAGGCTTTACTGACAGGCCAGATATCATCGGGCCATCTGATTGGCTTGATAAATGAGAGCCAATCGCCTTGATTATGTTCCTGCCTCATTTCCTGCTTCTTTATGGCTCCTCAATGGCGCGTGATGCAGATAGATGGCACCTGCATGCACACACACACCCTCCAGAAGATGCACGTGCACATGCACATACGTATACACACACGTGTGCACTATCCCACACGAACACCCACACTCTATCTCTCGCACACACGCTCTTCCCCTTTCTCTGATTCATTATCTGTTCAGAATTAATGCGGGCTGATACAGCTGTTCCCCTCCAGATCTCACTCTGCTCCCACACCAACACGCTTACAAAACCCGCGTGTGTGTGTGTGTGTGTTCTGTGTGTTGTCTGAGTGTGTGTGCGCACACAGGCTTATGTATTCACTGGAGTTTTTTTCTTTCTTTGAATGTGTCACTCAGTGTTCTTGCATATGAATATCCTTTTTTGTATTCTGGTGTGACTCTGTGGCTGTATGTGTGTGTGTGTGTGTGTGTGTGTGTGTGAGAGAGAGTGTGCGTGTGTGTGTATGTGTGTGTCAGTTGTTTCGGGGCTTTCTGGAAGCATTGTGTTTGGCAGGTATGAATGAGCCAGTCTTGTTTTCGGCTCTCTCTAAGCCTTCACTCCGGTGCAGCAGGCATACCTGAGCCTCACACTAATGGCCATCTTTTGTATCTGTCATAACTATTCTGTGTTAGTGTGTTTGTGTGTATGTGTGTTGGGTGCTCGGAAGAGAAAACGTGAATGGCAAAATGCGATGTTAAAAATGCTGCGTCGTCTTTCCACCTCCTGCCAGATCATTTGTATGTTGTGTGCATGTGTACATGTGTTTTCATGTGTGTGCGTGTGTGTGTGTGTGTGTGTGTGTGTGTGTGTGTGCGCACACATAAGCCCAGCAGCAAAGTGGAGTTGAGTCAGGGGAAATTACCTTTTTTTTTTCCTTCTCTGTCTCTGTGAAAAATGGCCCTCCTCTGGCGACACACACACACACACACACGCACACGCACACACTGCAGCAGAAAACACAGCCGTGCCAGGAAATACACTAATGACGCTGCAGAAGGATCACATATGAAAAACACCTTTTAAGCACACCTACTATTTGGTGCCAATAACCCGACCTCATTCAAACCTTATTTGAAGAGAGAAACATCTTTTATTAACCTGAAATGATTAAAACATTATACAGTGGTGAATACTCACAGGGCCCGTGTACATGAAACGTCGGAGATGGAGTTAAATGGTTTTCAGTTGGTTCATGTCTCTAGGTTTTTAAATAATTTTTCGGCAATTATCTTTTCCAAAGCTGCATCTGCTTCAAACATGATTTACTCACTGCCAGAGATGTTTTTTAACGGCACACTGTCCCTGAAAAGAAGCCTTTTGATTCCCTCTCAGTTGTTGTCCCTGGACGTTGTGGTAATTTGAAAGTCTTATCCTAATTAGCGCATTGTGTAAGACGATTGTAATGATGCGGTTTGTTTTTCAGTGGAGAACCAGATGCCCTGACAAATTACCCACAACCCCTCCGGGTCTTGGAGGCCATGGTGACCGCTGTGCACAACAATGTGCAGAGCGGGTAGGTTACATACTCACACACACACACACACACACACACACAATTGTCTTACTATACTTGTAAAGATCTTTTATTGGCTACATTAATTCCTTAAACCCTAAACCCTAAACCTAACCTTAACCCTAACCACTACATGCCTAACTTTAACCCTTACCCTAAACCTACACTAAACCTGTTCCTAATTCTAACCTTAACCCTAAAACCAAGTCCTAACTCTAAAAAACCCCTTAGGAGAAGTGATGCCAAAATTACCTCACTTTAAAATAATGTCTTCTCTCAGAAGGTCTAAAACTCACAAGAATAGCAAACAAGACCACACATATAAACACTGTCTTTCTCCCATAAACGTGTGGGTATATGTACATGCACGTACACCTGAGTTGTGCTTGTTTTGCCGCCATACAGTACTTAAACCACACAAGCTGCAAAGTTACTACTCTGCTTCTCTGTCTCTTCACGCTGCCTCTATTCAACTCAATATCGGGTGTGAAATTAAGCGCCCAGCAAACGGCGGTCAAATTTGTTTTTGGCGGATTAAGCATGGTACACTAACCTGCCACTCTGACTGTTAACTTTTTGAAACGATAACCTTTGACAGCCTCAGTTATATAAAGTCTCTGGTCTTTGCCTGTTCTCAAACTTTGTCCCTGCTGGCCTCTCTGACCATGAGCAAATCAATTCCAAGTAAAGCAATGCCTCTGTATCAAACAGGCTCCTGATTGGCTGCCTGTTACTCCAGCTTTACACAAGGCGGTAGCATCTAAATATCTATCTAGCTATCTATCTATTTAACTAGCCTAATATTAGTTAAAACTTAACATTATTCCCATTTGGCGACACATAGCAGATGTGAAGCCACCCAAAAAAAAAAGGAAGACGAAGACAAAAAAAGATCCATTGTATAATTGAGTGAACAAGTTTTAAATTGAAACTCTAAATCTACTTATCTCTTTATTGAAAGTTTCACTCAGTATCTGATTATTTCAGCTAGTAAAAAAAATCTTGGAAGGTAAATTAGTTTTTTTCACCAGGTGAGCCAAAAAGTTAATTTAGGGCACTGATGATAAATGATAAGGCAGAATTTTTTTTTAGTGTAATCTGTACCCATCTCTCTCTCTCTCTCTCTCTCTCTCTCTCTCTCTGTCGTTCTCCCCCCTCCTCTCTCAGTGACAGTGTGGTGACATCAGATGACCTGCTGGCGTGGTTGCGTCCGTTCTGCGGCGACGCGGCGCTGCCAGTGCGGCCTCGGATCGACGTCCTGCAGATCCTGGAGAGCAACTTCAGTCTCCGAGACGCCGACGTTCGCCTTCTGCTCCTCTACAGAACTCAGGCTGTCCTCAAAGATAGACAGGTAACACACATGCACACACACACACACACACACATACACACACACACAAGCACCTGTGAGTCATCAGCCATCTTACTAGCAGAGTACCGATGTCAGTGTTAAGTATGCATTACTTGAGAAATTACTTTAATCTCAAATGCCCAAAACAAGAACACTGGCATTTGATCTCAAGCAGGCTATGGATGGCTATGGATGTGTTTTTTTTGTTTTGTTTTGTTGTTTTTTTTCTCCAAGGTCATTACATTGAATGCTGGGCATTAAATATTAAAAAGGTAATAGTTTTTATTCCATGAATCTATCTGTGGATTGTGGTGTCCTCTATTTGAGCTCAGCCTCTTTCAGTCTTCTACGCATTTAGAAATAGTGATAAACAAGGCGTAGTGTTGGGGGAATGGGAGCAAGCATGTGGGTCTTGAGGACCGGACCACTCAGCATGAGATTACTGTGGTTACACGCACACACTAACTCACACACTAACACAAATGTACACACACACACGCACAGACACGCACACGCACATGCACATATACACAATCTTGTGCTTTTTCCAATAAAGCTTATTCTAAGAAATGGCCCTCACCATTCCCTTTTCATTTGCACAACTCTTTTTTTCTTTCAGCATCACAGAGACACACAGAGTTTTCTAGAAACTGTCTTTTCATTTGAAACATGCTGTGACAAGCAAGTGCATGTTTCACTGAAAGACACAGAAAGACACAGACATGTATGAATGTGCTCCAGATCACATGCTCATGGCTACCACCACTGCTTTCTTGTATCCCAACATGCTTAAATAATAATGACCCACACTGCAATCAAACACACTCTCTTGCTCACACACAAAGATACACACGCACACACACATGCACATGCACGCACGACTGGTTAAAGTAGAAGGCTTTAACCTTTATGTGTGAGTCTATATGCTCCAGCGGCCACATCACACATCACTCAGCCCTGAGACAGAGGGGGGGATGGAGGCACTGTACTGCTGTAAGGAGGGATGAAGAAGAAGAAGAGGGGAAAACAGCAGGGGGGAGGGTAGGAGGGGCTGCGAGCGGGGGGATGATGGGGTAGAGGGAGCAGATAAGTGGAGGGAGAGCAGACGAGAAATGGGGCGGGGGTGATGAAGCGGAGGGATGGAGGGATGGATGGATGAAGGAATATTATGTCTGCTCCCTGTCACTCTGATTCACTGGTCCCACCATGAAACATGTGAACGGTGACATCTGCGGTCTCGTTATGGAACATTATCTACTTTGGGGTAAAAGATAGACTCGTTTGTGCTGCCTATGCGTGTGTGTGTGTGTACCTGAATGAGTCAGAAGTGTCTTCATACAGTATTTTATCCTTATTTAGGTAAGGATAATGGGGGAGGCAATGATAGGCACCATGATAGTGGAACCAAGAAACCATGATAGTGGATCAATAATGGAAAGAGAAACATCATTAGTTAAAAGTATAGCTGTAGAAACAGGTCTTAAGAAGTGAAGTCTGCCAGACCAAAGAGCAAGTGCCTCGACGACAAAGGCTCCTTTGGTCTTAAACGTTTCCTCTAGAAATGGTTTTATTTGAACTAAATCTTGTAGAAAATGTGGCAACCCAACTGTGTATGTGTACATGTGTGCATGCGTTTGTAAGCTCTCTTTATGTTTGCATGCATGTGTAATGTATCTGTGTCTGAGCGTGTTGGATGTTTGCACGTGTGTATGTTTGTATGCGTGGGTGTGCATGCGTCCTTCCCCCTCCCTAGTGTAACCTATCCTTGAGTGGCTACTCATTAAGCCTCCCGACTGACTAATTAATGGCTCGAGCTGGTTAATTAATGTGTAAATGTATGCGCACAGCTCTGGGCCATTGTCAGAGCAGGTAGACAGGTGTGTGGGTCCGGCCTCCTTAACTAATTGGGTGCGTTCCTGACATTTGGCAGGCTCTGACGACACACACACACACACACACACACACACGTGCACACTTAAGCAAGCCTACATCCAGGGGATCAGTTAATTAATCTTGTAAAAGAAGTCTCGCTGTAAGAGCGAGACTAATTTCAGATGAAGTGCTACTTTCTCTTGTCTTTCCCTAAGGCAAAAAAACAGCCTTTATATGTGGGAGTAGGATTTCTTAGCCAAATGTCTTGTTGTTTAACTTTGATTAGTCTTATGTGTCTGTGTGTGCTAATTTTTGTTGCTTGCAAAGATTGAGCATGTCCACATCTGTGCACATATACACACAAAGACATGTATTCACAGATTCAAGCACACACCGACACACACACACACACACACACGTACTTATATGCAAGTACACACAAGCACTGTCTCTTTTATTTATTAGATTTTGCTTCCTAATTAGAGCGTTGTCTCATTGTCCCCGCTGCCTGTTGCCCCGCCGAGAGCGGTGGCAGAATAATTGTGTTGGCCAAGCTGGCACCGCCGTGGGCAGAGCTGGCACTGATGCAGTGTGTCGGTGCCCCAAGGCCACACCAGCGACATGGCAGTGCCCCTCTCTGACCTCATCATGCCAGCTTACACCCAGAGAGACAGAGAGGAGGGGGGGGGGGTTGGAGGAAGAGGAGGAGAAAGAAGTGGTGTGCCTTGAGAGAAAGGTGGGGAAACAGGCTTTGACAGAGAAACGACAGAGGGGAGAGTGGGAAGAGAAGGAAAGGAGTTGGTATTGTTCCCCTCTGCCCCCCCCCAGTCCCTCAACTAATCAGCACAACTCCCTTCTAACTGCGTCCCCCAGGCTACCCATGACACACACACACACACACACGCACACACATTCTTGTAAACACATATACACATACATCACTCACTGCATACTTGTCCCTCCCTTGCATACACACATCCACACATACATATGCACACTCACACAAACACACACAAACAGACTCTTGCCTGCTGTGATTTCCATGACAACCGGGCTGTCAAGCCACAGTTTGTGAGAGGAAACGATAGCAGTAGTATGTTTAAGTTGGAGTTTCTCACATCTTCCCTCTCTGTCTCTGTCTGTTTGCTGTTCTGACAAAGGCGTCTGATTAGCACTGTCGTCTGTGATCAAAGGCAGCTGCAAAATAAAAACGCGCACACACACACACACACACACACACACACACACACGCACGCTCGCACGCTCGCAGCTGTATGCATAAATGTACAAAAGCACGCATGCATTTAGACACACACACACGCATATATACATGTACACACACACATACACACTCATACACATACATATATACCCACATTCTGTCTGTCTTAATTCAGGAAAGAGATGTAACTGAGTAACAAGGTTGAAGAAAACGCTGCTTTGATCTTGGAAATGAAGCTCTCGTCTCCCCATTTTTTCCCCTTCTTATGCAGTGGATCAGGAAACATTCTCTCCTGCCTTCTCTCTCTCTCTCTCTCTCTCTCGCTCTCTCTCTCTCGTACAGAGTATATTACTCTCCCTCTCTCTGCACTCCTTTCTTGCTCTCTCTCCCCTATATCAACAAAATCAAAATGCCGTTGACGGATCAAAACAGCAAAGCAAAACTTATTTCACAGGACTCTCTGGGAGGCCTCGGAAATCCTCGAATGATTTTTTATAATCTAAAGGGGAAAAAAAATTGACGCTTCAAAAGTTTTTTGAAAAGAGATATATAATTCCATGAAAGAGCGTGGCTTATAGAAATTAGTTCACTGATCAAGAGAGAGGGAGGGGATTTGAGGGAATGAAAGTTACTTGGAAGTCTAACTACAGGTTGTTTTTGTATTTTCAGGATCAGAATCGCTTTTATTTGCTGAGTATAACATGCATTGAATTGGCTACACAGTGCTTACACAGTAGATGCAGGTCAAAACAGTGCAGCTCCTCACATATACAGTAGTGTCCATTTCCACATCTGAGCAGATTTTGTGGTGATATCTGAAGAACAGCTGGCATAGATGATCATGTAGTGTGACACGGTCAAGTATCTACTCCTGTGGGTGAGTAAAATGCAGAACCTGCAACAGCAACTAAGCAAATTAATGAATGATAATAACAGTGTTGAGTTGCTGCTGTGACACTGGGGCAGCAGGGTGGCAGAGCGAGTAAGCAGATCATCCTTAAACCGGAACACCTGGATTCATGTTGGCAAGCATCCGCCCTGAGCGTCTGACCTCCCTGTGGAGAGGGAGAATTAAGTATCGCCTTATTAGTATTACTAATTATTAAAATGATTTCCACTTGGACTACTGTGCGCACAAACAAGTTGAATGCCACCTTCTGGTTTTGGCAGAACCATCTACTGGTCAGATTTGAATTCAGGCTACAGTATCTGTGATTATTGCAGCTGATTTCGCTGAAGGATTATTGGCTTTCCACCTCCTTTTTTGTTTTTTAAGTTTCCTGATAACAGGACCGTGCATGTTTCAAGGCTGAATTGTGTATTCCTACAGATCTGAGTCACTTACTGTGTGATCCTCCATCCTTGCCTCATCGCCTTGTTCACACACCTCTCTGACAGTATGTCAAGAAATCTTCAGATCCTCACTGTCTGTAAGGATCTGGAAAGTCTTGTAGTCTGTTCACATTGGCTGTCCTAGCCTCCTCTCTGTCTGCCTGTCTCCCTGCCTGTC